>NC_090933.1:584597705-584715205 GCF_040938575.1 Ambystoma mexicanum | reverse complement strand
AAAATAAAGCATAAGCAACATGAACACATGATTACCAGATAATCAAGGTATTGGATGGCTTCTACTTGCTCTGGCATATTCCGCTCCCCCAGAAATGTTTGAAGTCAGTTTCTACTAAGGAAAACAAAAATCTTAAATCAGTTCTTCAAAATTTCCAAAGAAACAAAAAGTCAAAGAAACAGAAATCCACAGGCATCAGTTTCTTCTTTGCTAGATGAAAAGCTCCCTTTTCAAAGTTCCATAAAGAAAAACAGCATCAATGGTAATCCTGGATAATGTTCGAACAAAAGTACCACTTCCACTTTGATAACAACTTTGGTTTTCTGCAGAGTCTTGAATGCAATTTGTCAGGATGCTTCTCTTAAGGGTGTTGCTCTTGGCAACTTCCTTCTGCCAATATCACTGTGAGGCCAGGCTTCTCTGTCTCACAGAATGCTTCTACTTCAACTTCATCAACATGTAAATGTTCAGACAAAATTCTAGACAAACACAGTTCTACTTTACGCTGCTGCAACTTGATAATGTGGAAATGTTTTATGCAACTTAAGCAAGACTCTTTGACCTCTACAAGTTGGCAAGGCACTCTTTGCCTTTCCTCTAAGTCTTATTGCTACCACAGAATCTGCTTTATTTTCTAACTGCCACAATTTCACCTCTCCATATTAGTATGTATTTCTTGTTACAAGCACCCATCTCCCTTCCCCAGCTTTCTCTGCATCTCTGTGTCTACAGGGTTTACCCCAAAGCTGCAATGACACTCTCCCAGTTTTATACAACATTTGTCACCCTTGTATCAGAGGACTCTGGGGTAGTATCAGCTTCAACAGCTTCAGGACAACAAACTTCAGTTTTTATTTGCATTGGATTCCTCTTTGGAAGGCTCTGTCTACTGGCTTGGGCAAGCTTGTTCTGCATAAAAGTTCAACAACTTCGGCGACACTTAAATGTAGAGTGTTACAAGAATAAAGAATCACTCCACAATCAGATTCAGGCATACACGATTGCTTCTTGATGGCAAACTCCAACTTGCTACTTGCGTTCCTTTTAATATTTTCGTATTTTTTGTTGTTGTATTAATTGAGCATTTGTTAAGCACCTATACAACCAAATGGTATTTCCAGGTGCCACAAAACAAAAGTGGGGAGGGAACAGGGGAGTAAATAAAAAAATAACAAAAATCAGTAAATAATCAAACAATCATGGTCCTACTAGGCCTTGTGACATTGGATGTGGAAGTGCAGTGAAGGGAGGTACAGTGGCGATGGAAGGGAGGAGCGAGGGAAGGAGGGAACAGTTCTGGGCAAGTGCTAGTGTGAGCCCAGCAGGGGAAGTGTCAGGGGGTGCAGCCACTGGCTAAGTGTGAGGACAGAGGTGTCCCAAGGGGGGAACACTGCCGCCCAGCTGGGGGCCCAGAGGGAATTACTGAGTGAGGTGTCGACTGGGCAGAGGGCCTGGTAAGCAGTAAGACTCATGAAGGACCAGGCTGCCAGTTTCAGCGGCAGTGGGGAAATTAGCTGGGGAGGGTGAGAGGAAAAGAGGTAGAGAAAAGAAGAGTTTTGAGAAGTTTCCGGAATTTAAGGCAGTCCGGCTCAAGTCTGAGAGGGGCATGGAGACTATTCCAGAGGAAGGCACCAGATGAAGAGACCTACCCCCCACTCTCTACTTGGAGAAGTGTTTTATCAGCAGAGAGTTTGAGCTAGAAGAGCGGAGGGCTCGAGCAGGGGGTATTTGGGGAGAGAACATTGGACATAGCGGGGTCCCAGGCCCCAGAAAGCTTTGTGAATAATGCAGAGGGTCTTGAATGTGGTCCTTGCAGTCACCCGGAGCCAGTGGAGAGATTTTAGAGCTTGAGAGATGTAGTCCCTGGGCCTGAGGCCACGGATAAGTCTGGCAGCCCTATTCTTGATTAGTTGAAGGGGGCAGAGGGAGGAAAGGGGCAAATTGAGAAAGAGGCTGTTGCAGTATTCCAGCCTGTAGAGGACCAGAGCTCTGGAGATATTGAGCTTCTGGGGAAAGGTAAGGAAAGGGAAAATGCCTCTAAGAAGGTGAAGCTGAAAGTGGGCCTTCTTGGCAAAGCCGAAGATGTGAGGGGTGAAGGAGAGAGAGGAGTCAAATATGACTAAGGAGAGAGGTAGAGATTGCAGTTGGATTGGTGAGTTCCTTTCAGATTTTGAAATGTTCAGCCATGTTTTCTGTGGCTCCAGAGATGCAGGCTTGAATGTGGGCCCTCTTCTTGGAGCGGATGGAAAAACAATATTGCCTTTGGAGCAGGCCAGTTTGTAAGCGGATGAACCCGAGGTCTGCCACTTCCGTTCAGCAACACTGCACATACGTTTCAGCGAAGCTAGATCAGAATCATACCAGATATTATGCTTGGAGGCAGACTTCAAGTGGATCCTCATGACAGGTTCAAGGATGTCAAGGGTATTAGAGATGGAGGTGTGAAGGTGAGCAAGGACAGAGTCAGTGGGAGAGTCAGAAGTAGGGATCGGAGGGGGGATGAAAGTGGAAGCGAAAGCTGTGACTGACACTTGCGTCATTGGTCGAATGATGCAAAGGAGGCTGGCAATGCAGGAGGTGACTCAAGCAGAGGGCCGATGGGCCCAGGCAAAGGAGAGGAGAGAATGGTCAGACCAGGAGAGGAGGGGGTATTAAACAGTTTAGAGTTAGGCATGTCTGCAGAGATGAAGGCATCCTGAGTGTGTCTGGCTGAGTGAGTCGGACCAGAAGGAAGAAGGGTAAGGGAGAGGGAATTGCAGAGGTCATGGAACAGTGAAGTGGTGGTTTCAGGAGAGTCAATGCGGATATTGAAGTTTCCAAGGAGGAGTTTAGAGGTAGAGGTCAAGAGAGGTCAAGAGAGAAGAGGTGAGGTCAGCCCATTAATAGAGAAAAAGAGGGATTGGCCTAGGGGCCTGTAGTTGATGTAAGCAAGGGAAGTGAGAGAGTAGGAGAGACATAGAGCCTATGAACAAGGTATTCAAAGGAGGAGTAGGATTGAGTAGTTATGGTAACAGAATTACCACCACATTTCTCGTACTGCCATAATATGAGTATGGCCTTGGAGTGGGGGTTTTACCTCCAGCATCATGCTGAAGGTAAATCTTCCTGCTTTCTGCTGAAAATTGGCAGAATCAGTGGAATTACTGCAGCAGTAATTGTGCTGGTGGTAATTCCACCAAAAATGCCCAATAGACTCTATAAAAATGTGGATGAACTCTGCCAACGCCACTTGTAATCTGGTGGTAATTCCGCCGGACCAAGTGGCAGTAACAGTTATTCAGTTGCGCGTTATTTTGGAGGATTTACTGCCGGAATACTGCCCAACTTGTAATGAGGCCGAATGCGTGCTTTAGCTTATCAAAGCATTTTTTATCAGCAGGTAACCATTGCAATGTTTGAGGGTCTATATTTATAAGTTTATCATTCAGAGTCCCTGCAATGGAGCAAATGTTTGGGATAAACCTATTTTAGTAGCCCACAAGTCCCAGAAATGTACACAATTCCTTTTTGGTTCTAGGGGGTTCCGTTGTCATGACAGCCTCCACTTTTTTTTGTTGAGGTTGGATCAGCCCATTTCCAACATAAAATGCTAGGTATTTAAGGGCAGATCTAGCCAGGAGGCATTTTTTAGGATTGGCTGTTGATTCCGCTTCTTTTAATGCTCTGGTGACTTTATATAACTGGGACATATGCTCAGGCCAGGCCTTACTAGATATAACGATGTCATCAATATAGGTCCCACGGAAAGATGATAATGGTCTAAACACATGATGCATTAACCTTTGAAAAGTAGCAGGAACTCCATGTAAGCTGAAAGGCAAACCCTTAAATTGGAATAGACCAAAAAGGTTGGAGAAGGCAGTTTTAGGTCTATCTGCAGGATTCACTGGCACCTGCCAATACCTATTTGTGAGGTCAAGTGTGGAAAGAAATGTGGCATTTCCAAGCTTATCGATTAGACCATCTATTCTAGGCACTGGATAACTATCAAATTGTGATCTTCATTTACTGTCTGAAAATCTATACAAAACTCCAGGAATTGTCAGGTTTTGCTACTCGAACAATTGGAGAAGACCAGGGGCTTTGTGAGAGTTCAATTACATCAGCTTTTATCATAGCCTCCACCTCTTCTTGAATTATCTGTTTTATGCTTTCTGGGAGTCAGTAAGGTTTTTGATGTACCACCTGCCCTGGGCGGTTGTGAATGTAATGATATACTCCTTTCATTCAACCAGGTTCTGGTCTGAACACATCAGGAAACTTCACCAATAAATCAAATAGGTCTTGCTTTTGGGTTTGGTGCAACTCAGGGGATATTAATTGATTCTCTGGATCTTACCCTTGAGTTCCTCTAGATGTTGTTCCTGAATTTCTAATTTCTTTAAGCTTTGGAAACAATGCACACTCGAAGATACCTTGTGCTATTCGTTCCCCAGCCTTAATCTGATAAGCCTTGTTCCCATTATTTTGCATTAGGACTTGTGTTTCACCTCTATAGTCTGGGTCAATCACCCTTGCCAACATGTCTAGGCCATATCACCAAGCTAGGACAGACTTAGAGGCAAGGCGAATATAAGTGTCTTTAGCGGGCATGAGGATTAAATCTGTGGGGATCAAAGCTCTTTCCCCTGGTTGGATTAATTCTCCTCTACTACTACAAAGAAACCCTTACACTCAACTACCAAATATTCAAAGTAAAGCACAAACGACATAAACAAAAGATTCCCAAATAATCAAAGTTTTGGATGGCTTCTACTTGCTCTGGGCAAATTGTACTACTCCGAAAATGTCCAAAGTCAATTTCTCCCACAGAAAACAAAGACTTAAAACAGTACTTGAAAAGTTCCAAAGAAACAAAAAGTAACTGAAACAAAAATCCACAGGCACCAGTTTCTTCTTTTTTGGATGAAAAGCTTCGTTTTCAAAGTTCCATAAAGAAAACAGCACCTATGGTAATCCTGGAAAATGTTCAAACAAAAGAACCAATTCCACTTTGATACCAACTTTGTTTTTTTGAAGAGTCTTGAATGCAATTTGTCAGGATTCTTCTCTCGTCCCGGGAGGATAGCTCAGCTGAAATGTGCTCGCCTTGGAAACAAGACGACACAAAGCAACACAGGTTCGATCCCTGGGTCCGCGCTAAGAAACCTCTGGGTGTTAAGCGTGTTATAAATACACAACTAAGACATATTCCTGTAACAGTGCCTCGATGCCCCTGGGCTGCGTGAGTGCTTTAAAAATGCAAATAAATAAATATATAAAGGGAGTTGCTCTCTCTGTGGCAACTTCCTTTTGCCAATATTACTGTAAGACCAGGCTTCTCTGTCTCACAGACTGCTTCTACTTCAACTTCATCAGCATGTAAATGTTATGACAAAATTATAGACAACCAGAGTTCTACTTTCTGCTCCTGTGACTTGATAATATGGAAATGTATTAGGCAACTTAAGCAAGACTCTTTGACCTCTACAGGTTGCCAAGGCACTCTTAATTCCACTATTGTAAGAAATTACGGCCTCTTTGCCTTTCCTCTAAGACTTGTAGCTACCAGAAAATCTGGTTTAACTTCTACCTGCCACAGTTCCAGCTCTGCAGATGAGTATTTATTTCTTGTTACAAGCACCCAGCTCCCTTCCCCAGCTTTCTGTACATCTCTGTGTCTCCGGGGTTTACCCAAAAGCTGCAATGCCACTCTCACAGTTTTATACAACTCTGTCACCCTTGTATCAGAGGCCTCTACGGTAGTATCAGCTTCAGTAACTTCAGGACAATGAACTTCAGTTCTTAATTGGGCTGGTTTCCTCTTTGCAAGGTTATGTCTACTAGCTTGGGCAAAGCTTGCTCTACTTATAAATTCAACTTCTTTGACAATTAAATGTAGAGTGTTACAAGAATTAAGGATCACTTCACAATCAGATTTAGGCATACACGATTGTTTCTTGATGGTAAACTCCAATTACTTGCGTTTCCTTTACTATAGACAGCATTCGACTTTGACATTGATTGGAAAGCACACAACTTTATACGGGGCCTCTCTGAAGTGAGATATTCTTGTAACAGTTTGAGAAAGTCTGTTACACCTTATTAAATAATTACTGCTACCGTTCTCCCTGTTAACAAGGAGACACGCAACTTCTTCGGGTGATGATTTCAGTGTAACAATGGGAAAAGAAAGACTTTCTTCAGCGATTGCATGATAAGCACATGATAAATATTCCTTTGTTTAATAAGACTTCCCACAACTACGATTGAGTTTACTGGCTTTGCCTTTTACAGAAGTGAATTCCAGCTAGTTAGTTACCTGCAAAGAGTTTCTGCTGCTTTGGAGTATGGCCCTTCATTTACTGGCTCCAGAGTTACAGCGGTTGTGGGCTGCTTCCACTTCCTGACTTTGTTTCCTCTCCTACTGCTACCACAGGCACTCTCAGAATCCATACCCCTCCTCATATGTCTCGATCTGGCCTTGTTAGTGGAGAGTCTCACTCTCTCCAGCTTTTCCTCGGCTTGCTTCTGCAAACAGGCCTCGGGTAACACACAAGACCCCAGCTCTGCAGTCACAACAACTAGGCACACCTGGAGAGACTGCCATCTTCTTCCAGTCTCCTCCAATGCAGCTACAAGCAGACAGGGTTTGTGAGTACAGGATACACTCAGAGCCTGCAGGTGCAATTTACTCTTCCTTTGCCCTGGCATCCCTTTTATGGTCACACTTCCTTGTGAACTGCCAACCTTCTTTTCTTCTCTCTCCTATTGCTACTGCTGACCTTCCAGCTCCAGCTTCTTTCAATGGCATCCTCCTGCAGCAGGCTCTAATACCCATCAAGTGGGCTAATTGGCTTTAGGTGCAGATCCTCAGTCTTAAGTGCCTGACCTTGCCATAGAATATTAGACTTGTCTGCCTGGTCTCTACCTCTGCATTCCTCTTTAGCTCTCTTCTTCATCACAGTCCTTAAGAGATTCTAGGACCTGTAGTCCCTTTTAAGAAAATCAGGTCTCTTTACCTTTCTGATTTGGCAAATTTCCATCTGAAGGGCAGGGTCACGGGGAAAGCTAAAAAGGGGTTACTCCCAGTTTCCCTTGTCTAATCCCCCCATGTGATCCTCACGCAGTACACCACCCACAGGGTCGGGATGAGAGAGAGCATGCCTTCCCCTGGCCACAGGAGAAGAGTCACAGGCTAGGTTGCTGGGGGTAATCCATTCAGAGTCTCCACAGTTGGCACCCAGTTACCAATTCAGAATCACAGTTGAAGGTGCTTTTTACTACCTGACAGCCGGAATTAAGAATCAAGTGGATGCTAGGTGTTGATTCAATTACCTTAATGTGTGATGGAAAGATGCAATGGAGGGTTGGTATGTATCACATAGGACAGCCGATCGGAATTCTAAAGTACTTAATGTAATCTAATGATGGACAATGTATATACAGAAAAAGAATGTAACTTAATGGGAATGTAATTGATTTCCTTTTTCTTCTTTTATATATTTAAGTTTCCTTTTGTAAAGGTTTTAGGTGAACCAAGTACAAAAATAAAATAAAAAAAGTACCTGAACGATGCTCTAAAACCATGGCCTCCAAGATCAGGGGATGTACTGATAGGATGTACATTGTTAATGTAACGGACAAAATAAATCATTTTAGTTTACTTTATAAAGTTCATTGTGTATAATCATACAAAACCCCTGAGGTGTAAGAGCTCATGGGCTACCATTTTGGTACTATTGTGTTTTCTCTACCCATTTCTGCACAGCTGGATGGAAATAAACCTTGACTCTACCTTCGCTGCCTGGTTTTTATTTGGATAATTTCGCAAACATCTTCTATATTTAACACTTCAAATCATAGAATACCCAATGTCACCTTTCTGTAAGTTATTATAATTTACAATATCGATGGCATAAGAAAAAGAGAGAAATGTTACAATGCAGATAATTAAAGCGTGTTTGAGGTAGAGGGGATACAATGAGAGAAAGCACTGAGTACAGTGAAGCAAAGAGTGCAAGTGACACCTGAGCTCTTCAGGAACAGAGACAGGAATATCACTTTTCCCCTGTAGAGATGTTTATAGTTTTGTTTTTCTGGCAGTACACCCCAAATGAGACTCTGCACACTGTCAATGTGGCTAAGGAACAAATCCTATTGACTTGTAAGTCATGTACCTGATCTGAACTGTCAGTAATGCAGTGCTTTTGAGCAGTACCAGGAATCAACATCCAATGTTGAATTCTTTGAAATTCGAGTGACAAGTCCAGAAGCAGAAAGCAGCAAAGGTTGAGTGACATATGATGAGTTGTTATATTTTAGAGCTGCATGTAAATCCTATGACTTTTTTTCCAATTGCTGTCAAATACACTTCATGTGGTTTGGAGCTGCCTTGCTTTGCTCGGTCGCTTTCTCATATTCAGAACCGAAATGGGGGAATTGATGCCCTTGTAATGAAAATCCAAAATGGCACCCATGACCATGAGAAAAACTGCGTCTCCACCTCTCACAGAAGCACGATTTAGAACTCTTTTTATTATTTGTTTTTTTTGGATGGTTGAGGATCAAAGCATCCTCGATTGTTGTTTCAGCAGTTTCAAAAGTGTTACAAATAAAGGTTCAGTCTAGCTAGGGCCATAAATAAATTCTCCTCCGCGTTTCTAAAGGAAAGCTCCTTGCATCCAAAATGATGTTCCATTGTGAAATTACATAAAAGGCCATCTTATCCCCCTGCTATAGAATGTGTTTAGCCTTCCGTGCCTCATTCAGTAATGCCCCTCAGAGAGATACCAAGAAAGTGTCCCAGAATGGTCTAATGAAGGCAGGATGACCCTCAAATTGTTTATAGACCCAAAAACTTCACAATGTCACTCTCACTTAAGGAAGATTGTTGAGTCAGGAATCAAATCCTTCAGAGGTTTAATAATCAGTCTTAATATCCACAGTGAGTCTAAGTGTATTCAGGATTTAGCTGGGACACAACAGAGCACTGTACGTAGAGCATGCGCCCAGGGTTTACGAGAAGGGTGTGGGGCTAGCAAGGAGAGGGAGCTGTGATGGGTAGTGGGCAGGGGTCAAGTCCTAAAAATTAAAGTGGGGGGACTCATCAACAAATGCAATGGGATGTGACGTCACAGGAAATTAGCATATCAGGGGGAAATATGTGCATTTCATTAAATTCCCTCGACTTGAGCCCTGGTAGTGGGAGCAAGGGCGGGGAAAGCTCTGGAGGGGAAGAAGTAGTATTGAGTCGAGGAATCTGCGATTAACAAGGTTTTCTCTGCTCCTTCCTGAAGTGCAGGATTCAAGGGACCAATATTATCTGCAATGCTAACTTGTTCCAGAGACAGGGTGTATCACAGGAAAAGGCATGTGTCCTAATTCAATTGTGTGGGAACTCTTTTCAATCTGTAGAATTATCTAAGTAAATGCTACATTCAAGCAATACATTTGTATTCCAGGGACGAGCAGAAGAGTAGACGCCCGACTCTCATCATTGCAAGCTTTAGAACTTTCTTTGATTGATTCCCTTCCCACAGCCCTCTTGTCTGGATTCCGGAGACACTACAACACAAATGATTTGTAATATCCCCTTGAAGAATACACAAGTTGTCAAGGGAGAATTCACTCACATGGTGCTATGCGGGTAGAAAGCTTGCGGGTTAAGCTGCCACCCCTAACATGTCTGGGTATGCTAGTGGTTTCGTGCAGAAGGGATGTGACCATGCAATTCAGGATGGGCTGCCCCAAGCCTGATTGGCACATGGTATTTCCCCTTTTGTAATGGCTTGACAGGTGAAGAATGATGGCCTGGATGGTTGTCCAGATCAATGCAAGGGGTTGAGATTTATTCTACACCTTCCAGCCATCACACCTTTTGTTTTCCTATAGTCACCCTGAGTTGGGCGGGCATGCCCAGATGGGGCCCTGTGCCTGCTGAGCCCAGGGACCCAAACTACTCCTCACTGATGATGCCCAACGAGGCTGAAACATGTTTGGGGATACTTGTGGTCTTGTGCAGAAGTGATGTGACCAAGCAGTTTGGGCTCGACTGCCCCTTTTAAGGTGGAAACAAGCCTGATTTGCATATGGTCTTTTGCCTTTTGTAATGTCTTGGAAGGCGAAGAACAATGGTCTGGAGGGTTGCCCAGAGCAATGCCAGAGGTTAAGATTTGTTTTAAACCTTCAAGCCATCACATCCTTTGTTTTGCCATCACTAGCAAGGCCTGACTCAGAATTACTAAAAGGATGAACCACAGCACAGTTGCTCTTGCACTAGTTTCAGCCCCTTCTTGTCCTGCATGTAGCTAGCCTGGGATGGAGAACCATACAAGGGTAGGAATACAAAAATAAAGGGCCTCATAATGATTTTGGCGCTGTGGTAAAAAAGTGGTGCCAATTCCAGTAGCCACATGTTTTTGGCAGTAACAGAATTGCCACCAATTTTACTACACTGCCAAATTCTGGGTTTGGAGACAACCCTCCTCTTGACCTCCCAAAAACGACAAGGTATACCACACGGTTTTACTCGCACAGTAAATCCACCAAAAATCCCTATGGAGTCTTATGGTCTCCAAAAATGGGGGATTTACACCATCATACTGCCAGTCGATCCCATGTCATCATCACAGGACGGATTGGTGCTAATGGTAAACAAGTTTGGAAGTAACTCTTAATGAGGACTAAAGAATTAAAAAAAACCTTCATCTTGTTTTCATGTTTTCGAAAGTGGATCTTCTTTTCCAATGTTTTCGTTATTCTGCTTAAAGCCGCTTCCACCCCAACCCACAAGTTTCACTTCCATCACCATCATCAGAGAACAAAAAATAACAGGGTCCCTTTTGAGGTGTCTGAGGCACCCCGTCCTAGGCATAAATATAAATCGCTTGTTTCTATCCCAGGTGGCTGTTCCTGAGAGAAATAGTATTTCCTTTTATTCAGAGAGCTGACTACATTAACATTGATTATTCTGCTAGTTAGTTTTACAGTGCTGAAGAAATGCCGTTTCTGGTTATGTAGGTTTGACGATTACAGTATAAGTAGAGGAGGGGTGGGCATAGAGGTGATCATTAGACAGTTGGCCTCATAATGAGTTTTGCAGTGTGGGTAGAAATGGTGGTAAAGTGGGGGTAATTCTGTTGCTGTCACATTACAGCCAATTTCTGCAGTGCCAAACTCCTAGGTGGGCGTGGTAATGAAGGGTTAAGTAGCTGGAGGTGAACCCTCCATTTCACTGCCAACAAGCAGATTTAAAGCAATGGAATTAGCACTCAAAGTAAATTCGACAAAATCCCAGTGGTATCCAATGCACTCCAAATATGGTTACGCAACCAGCCATTGCCCTCCTTGCAATTCCTCAGAAAATCTGAAGGACCGAGGGAAAGTAAAGGGAAGTGAGCGTGTTGCTTGTCAGTAATTCCAACGGAATTCCCTCCAAATGAGGCCAAATGAGTTTGGTGTTGAGTGAGGGGGGTAGGGGCAACCCGGACCTGGAGGCTTTGCAAAAATCACGAGAAAGCATTCCTGAGTCATCAGTAAGTGGCGCCAAGTAGTGCACGCTCCTGCCTCAAACCAAGGACATGGTTGGGACTTCTTTGCAAAACTGTGCAATTATATTTGGTATCCTAATAGTTGGGACAATTTGCAATGGAAACCAACCTATAGCTGAGTACGAATGCTGCATTTCGCTGGCTACCATGCATTGCTAGCCCTGCCATGTTGTCTGACACTTTGCTAACCCTTACATGTGTCTATTTATGGAATTTCAGTTCAGCTTGATGTTTTCTGTCTTTTGCCTGGGTTTTACTTATTCCCACAAGTACAAAGTAAGGCGTTATGTGTATGTTTTCTATTATGTTTCCCGTCCCTTCCTGTTAACAGTGATTGATGTCAGAAAAAAAGCTGCAGCGCCATTTCTAAAGAGAGCCAAGAACTGTCTTACTTTCAGACGGCTTCTGTATGTTGAGAAGTCAAGCTATTTACAGAACACTTGCCTGAAAAGGTCATGTAGAGTTTGTTAAATAAGCATTTTCTGCATTCGAGGATATTAGGTCAGATCACTGCTTAATTTTAATTCTTTGCATTCCCTCAAAGGCTAGAGGCAACCCTTGCAGATGTTATCAATTCAAGGCACAATCAGTGTGAGCAAATTCTTTGCTACTGCTGCTCCTCCTCTGTGAAATTCATGCATATCTTAAGAGTGACTTAGTGACATGGAGCCAGTGCCCTGGGCCGTATCCCGTAACCAGCGCCTTCATGCCCATGGGTTTAGCACGCTTTACAAATGTACAAATAAATAAATAAATACAAATTGGAGTTAATGATGCGGAGTGCGCAGATCAGTGCGTGCATGACCTTTAGGGACGTGTCTCTGCCAGCGTTCAGGCTTCCTTCTGTGAGTGGTGTTTCTGGGATTAAAGGAGGTGAAGACGAAGGTTTGTTGGGATTTCCTATAGGAGCTTTGATTAGGTCTGGCCCTGATGTTCCAGTCATGCGTTGTTTTCGAATTTTGGCTCCTGGAAAACATGCCTGTCTGCGCTCCTCAAGAACAGTTCCGTAAATTGTCAGATATTGATGTCTTGTTGCAATGTAAGGCACGATCAACTTACCTATATTGCTTGAGGTTGTGTAGGCTTCTCAGTTTTAAGGGGGATAGGTGGCCTTTTTGTAGGGTTGCAGTGAGTCTACAGCGGTGCGTTGAACCTTCTAGGACAGGGGTCTTCAATCTGAGGGACTCCAGATGTTTTGGACTACGACTCCCATGATCCCTTACCATTCACTATGGGCTCTATCAGAACCATGACGGTATCCCGACGGTAAATCTGCTGGGATACCGCCAACGCAAATAGCGTTACCGCAACTCGGGCCTACACTATTAGCGCTGGATCCAAAGTTGCAGTATGGCTGTAAGTCCCCATTTTTTCAAGAGTCAATAGGACTCTATAGGGCATGCTGGGTGCTATTACCATGGCACGTTTTGTGCTGCGGTAATAGCGCTTTAAATGGCCAGAAAGTGGAGATTTTTAACTTCAGCAAAAAGTCAGCGGTAAATCTCCCACTTTCCACCCAAACCCGGAACTGGGCGGAGCGGTAATGCAGCGGTAATAGCATTAGGACCGCAATTTTCCCCTTTGCACCCAACCCAAGGCCCAACCCAAGATGACACCCTATGTGTGCTAGAGCTGAAGGGAGTTACAGGCCAAAAGAACTGAAAATTCAAATGCTACCAGGCTCAGGTCCTAGGAGGACTTCGTTTTTCTCTGAGAGATTTATTACAGCTTCATAATGGCCTCACCGGCCATCCTGAGCTACTGGTCTAGATGTGCTACAAGTTAACACTGCCATTGACCTCGGGCTTGGCATGGTAACTCCTGGCATCTTGAGGTGCCCTAGCAGAGTTCTTAGGTGGCTGAACTTCCAGCTTTACCCTCAGAAGGGCATGGAATGTGTGATGTGTGAATAATCATTTAAAATGATTCAAGCGATAACAAAGTGTCATTTCAAAACATACAATCAAACATAATGAATTAATTAAATATATGCTTCTGAAAAGGGAGCAGGCACATGGAAATAGCATTGCTGCTCTCTGAAGAAACGAAACGTGATTGAAATTGATAAGAAGCTTGGAATCGAGTTAGAGATGTATGGTTTTAAAGGTTCAAATATGTTTTACTTTAGTTTTTGAGAAAGTCGAATCACTCTTTGAAGGTAAGGTGAAGTTATATTCGGTGTGTAATTTTTGTGATGATCCAAAATACCTGTTGCCAAGAGAAAGTGCTAGAATGCGATTGGATCAAGAGACTATATTCAGAGGTTGTAGCTAAGGTACTCTTTCCAAGTGCTGGGATTTTCTTGTAAGTATTGTCACGGAAGGCACAGGCTCGAATTGGCATCACACAAACACATGGCTTGCAAAATAGTTGCTCCTCAAGGTATACAGGGTAGAATTTGGCAATACTTGGTATAGGACTTGAGTGAACTGAGTTCAAAAAAGAGTTGCCTCATTGAACCACAACTTGGAGTGGTTTATGCTTCCCACTCCAACCCTAACATCACAAACCACTGTACCAGGCAGGCTGCTGAACCAGCAGGATTGTCTCTTTTTTCTCACTAAAGCACAACCCCAGAGTAACGCAGATAAGATGGCTGGCACACAGTCAGGGATTAACTCAGAAACATTCACATTTGCCCTAATGAGGACAGTTGTAACGATTGTTGCAAGCTTTGTAGCACTCGGAGTGGATGCTCAGAAGCAAGCACACAACTTAGAAATATCTATGTGAAGTGGGCCTTTGCAATGGGCAGACTTCCAGCACCAGCTCAAACAAGTTTGCCTAGTGCACACCTTTTAGTTTAAGTGAGGTGAGAGTATTACGATACTTAGTGGGGTGCAGGGGAGAATATCAACCCTGACACTGGGTTGTACCAAATTATGTGAAAACAGCAGGTGTCCACAACCTTTGTGGAACACTCCCGTCCCCTGCACACCCTTGTAGTTGAAAATACAACCAAATTCTCTTGAGTAATTTCAAAAATAAATCTTTATAAAGGGATGATATCGTCATCCATGAATTGTGTGCCCCTCATGGGGTTAGTTTAGACAAATAATAATTCAACATGCAATTTGTCACAGTTTATAATCAACATATAAAACCTAAAGTAAACTGATTTTTACAATACTTGGTATTCACAGTAACTATTTTTCATAGTCCAGACAACTGAATATTAATATTTGTAGTTCAAATGACTTATTGTAGGCAATTTGTACTTGATTTGAACTCCCAATCCAATGTGTCTTAGTAGGCAGAGTCCAAGTTTTCAAGGTACTGTATGCTTTACGCGTTTCGGGGCGAATAGAACCCCTTCTTCAGAAGATGTCTACTAAACGTGTTTTTCTTCAATTTATCTGTATTAACAGTAAAAGGTATATTGTTATTTAAATCATAATGATACATCATAGTCCCTGTCTGTCATGACTGGATTTTTCTTAATGTATAATCACCTGTTCATTTCTTAGTGTGGTCTCAGTTGGAGATACAAATTCCATCTTGATCGGTATATCTTTGTCAATCCTAAAAAAATATTTAAAAAAATATACAAAAGGGGGTTGTGAGTCCCTATCATTATGAGAAGTGAAGATGTAAAATAACTGCAACCATGTTTGCATTCTCAAACATGTCCATTAGAGAAAGGGTATAGATGTTTACCTGATCAGTAGGTCGTAGTCGGGATTTTGGGTAATCTCCCGCTTTGTTAATGCTCTACGCTCCTATGGTGGATCTTAGAAACGCGGTCAATGACAACGTGGGCCCTGTAAAGCGGAAAGAGGTTTATTAGGGGCTATCTCTATCAATTACCGAAATCCTATAAGATAATTCTGTGTGGTGAGTGTAAAGTTCTAATTTAGCTTACCTCAAAGAGGGACGTCTTTGTGCATGTATCGTATGTTGAAAATCATACGCACGGCAACTGAACAAAAATGGCCGTTCTGATGTTTATATAGCGTGATGACGTCAATGCGTGTCAACGTCGTGACGTCACAATGTTTACTTTTGACGCGATACAATGTGTGGTATAAGCAGAATAGGGTAGAGTCTTCAATGCGTGACAACGTCGTGACGTCACAATGTTTACTTTTGACGCGATACAATGTGTGGTATAAGCAGAATAGGGTAGAGTCTTCAATGCTAAGTTAGAATCTATATTTTGAACATATATGCTGGTCAGTAATGTGGGTTCCTTGTTTTTTAACATAAATCTAGAATAATATTGAGAATTATCGTTGACTCGTGATTAGAGGAAAAATCCAGCCTGCTCACAGTCTATCTGTTGTTGAAACTGAATGTCTTTCTTTTATGTCAATTAATTACAAACATGTAGCATTAATGTGGATGTGTGTATACATGTCATTATTTCAAGACCCAAGAAAATAAAACAATGAAAATATAAGTCCTATCAAATATTGGTGGTGTTCAGGACACAAACAATCTAATGGTCTAGATATATTTACTACAAGAGAGACTATTCCTTAGATGGTAAGGGAGCTGTGCTTGTGTTAGTTATTTAAAAGCATCAATTCAAAAAAAAATTCTGTGTTAGTACAGCTGGTCATCAAAAAAAACATTCGAAAGTATAGCAATTAGCTCATAAGGAAGCTTATAAGAAAGCACCCAAATTAAATTCTTCATTCATACCGTTGGGTGAAAGACTTTTCAATTTTTCAATCCAATGTAATTCTTTCTGCCCCATTCTTCTGTCGTGGTCTCCCCCTCTAGGTAATTTTTTCACTTCCTCCAAAATGATTACTTTAAGTTGAGCTACTGTGTGTTTATTCAAAGAGAAGTGTCTAGCGACAGGAGATTTGGTACTGTTGGTTCGGATATTACTCTTGTGTTCATTCCATCTTTCTTTAGCTTTCCTGATGGTTTGACCTACGTAAAAAATACCGCAGGGGCAACTGAGCCCATAGATTACTGATTTGGTATCACATGTGGTGTAATGATTCAATCGAATTTTTTGTCCACTGTTGGGGTGCCTCACATAGCTCCCTTTCATCACATTGCTACAGTTCCCGCAGTTTAAGCATGGGAATGTGCCTGTCATCTTCGTCTTCAAAGTCCGTTGTTTGTCTTGTTTGATCTTTTCTGCTTTCACTAGTTCGTCTTTAAAGTTCCTTCCCCTCTTGTATGCAATTAGGGGAGGTTTTGGGAATAGTCTGTCCAGTTGTGGATCCATTTTGATGATGTTCCAGTTTTTCTTGATAATCCTGGTAATGTGATGACTTTGTGCAGAGTATCTCAAGGTATGGAGAAATGGAATGTCCTTTGATTTGTTCTTATTAATAAGGAGATCCTTTCTTTCAAGTCTATCGACTTTATCTTTAGCCTTTTCAATGATGTCGCTAGGGTAGCCTCTTTGTCTATACTTCTCGGTCAGTAACTGGTTTTCTTGTTGTAATGTCGTAGTGTCTGACGTTATTCTTTTAAGCCGTAAGAACTGGCTATATGGTACTACACTTTTTAAACGTTGAACTGTGGATTGGACAAGATGGAGTGATTATTACGAATGTTTATCACAAACCGACAGATGTGAACAACTCATTACACTACCTGAGCCATCATCCAGATCATCTAAAGAATAACTTACCATATAGCCATCCCTTTATAAAGATTTATTTTTTAAATTACTCAAGAGAATTTGGTTGTATTTTCAACTACAAGGGTGTGCAGGTGACGGGAGTGTTCCACAAAGGTTGTGGACACCTGTTGTTTTCACAGACTTTCAGCACCAGTCATACTTTTTCTGTGAATACCTTTGGCAGAGAGCGAGCATGTAGAGAGTGTTCATATAACATGTATCTACCACTCACTGATCTACTTGATATTGGTAACTTCTTAACTCCCTGCGTGACTTGACTGAAACATTTCTAAGATTCACATGCACTTTTAAGGTTGCCTGTGCCTCCATGGGCTAAAAAGGTGAGCGCACCTGTAGCCCTGGTTTCCCTGTTTTATAAGATGACTCATTCAGCAGGTATCTAACACACGTGGTATTTGTGCAAAAAGACTGCAGAAGCACCAATAGAGAAGCATGTTTTGGCTTCATTGTGTATTAATATAACCTAACGTGCTTTACATAATACTACTGCAAAGTGTGACAATTCCCTATCCATGAGAAATTGCATCACTTTTATTTTTCAAAACAAATGTTTATATTGCTAACATTTCAATGGATATCTTACCTTTTTGGACTTCAACCCATTTTGAAATCTTGTGATCCAATATCTACAACAGATCACTCAGTCCTCCACTGTTTCCCTCTCTATTGGTCCTGGGTTACTCTATCCTCTGGGACCTAGGAGATCTGTAAATCTCCTTTGGTCTCCCTGCTCTCTCTTAGAAGAAACAATGCTGGGCTCTGTGCCCCTAACCACCTTCCTTTTCTGGTCCCCCTCCTCAAGTAACATCTTGGTGAGGGGGGATAGTTCAGGGGCAACACGTTTGTCTTGGAAGCAAGGCAGCACAGGTTTGAATCCCAATCTCGTGCTTAGAAACCAATAACCTCTAGTATCAAGCGTGTTATAGAAGAACAATTATAAGTTGCCTGGGTTTTTCCTCAAGTGAGCCCCTGGGACTCCTGTTCTATCCTCTTTCCTGACAGATTCACTCTATTTCTTTGAAGGTTGTTTGTTCTTTGAACACATTTTAACTCAATGTGGTAACTATATTTCTTTTCTCTGTCAGTCTTTCTCGGAGTGTGACCTGATCTGTGGACCACATTTCCGAACATGTAAAAAAAATCACTTTCGAAAATTTGTCACCGAGTCGTTATATACTTTTTAAATAAATGCAACAGTTCCATGAATCTCTATTAAGGTGTTTTGCTTTTCGAGAACGCCGTTTCCCAGGAGATTCCATAAACAAATCAATCGATTCTGTTTTTAGAGCTGCTGTTATTTTAGTGAAGCTGCTGTTTCTTTGATCTGCTCTTCCCAGCATGCAGCTCAACCAACCACTCTTTCACAGACTGTTTGAGGGCCTTTGGACCTTCTGTTTCAACATGCAACTCGAATTGACTCATTGTTCTTTGTTCTTTTTAGAATTACATTTAATGGCTCTTCACTCTTTCAGACCTCAATAGACCATCAATGGATCTTTGAACCACATCTACCAGCGCGCAACACAAATTACTTTTTCTTCTTTGAGTGCTTCCTGGTCTGCTGTTGGATCTTTGGACCACATTAACCAGCAGGCAGCACAAAGGACCTCTCCTCTTTCAGTCGTTCTGAGACTGCTGCTAGCTTTTTCGACCACATGTACTACTGGCAGGCAACACAATGGACGTTTTCCTCATTCAGTGCTTCTTAGACAGTTGATGGACATTTGGACAACATGTATCAGAATACAACACAGTTAAGCATTAAGCACCCGTTCCAAGGCTGGAACGGGTGATAAAGGCCAGGACCCAACTTAAGGGCCCGAGCGTAGGAATAAACGAGTTATTCCCCAGCCTGAATGTTTTGCTTTAGCGTGTTATTTTGCTTGTTATTTTCAATAAGCATCTACTGTTTCCAGGTTATCTCTTTGCAGACGAGCCAGTTAGTCGATTTGCTGCACAAGAAGTGTGTGCCACCAGATATGTGGAGTTTAGCTGCCAGGTACGCTGGTGTGCTACTCGTGACTGCTTTGCCGATGACACATGCAGTCTTGAACAGTATCCTGACCTAGGGAGAGGAAGTCAATATAGTTTTCTCAGGACTGGCGTGATTTGGTCAAATTTCTACACAGCTCTTATAAGACATGCTGCAGCATGGAGGACTGCGTTTAGGGGAGCCAAGTGAGCGGGTGGCAGCCCCATCAGGGTGGAATTTCGCCCATTGTTGTGCGATACCACAAGAGACTGCACTACGGTTCGGAAGTCCTGCGGCTGGATGAAGGGTTTGGTTTTGCGAAGGATGGTGATTTTGAGCCAGGACGTTTGGGCCTTCTTGGCTACGCGTTTCTGGAAGGACAGTCTGCTGCCAATGGTGAAGCTGAAGGATTTTGCTGAATGCAAGAGTTGCAGATCAAATCCTTCTAGGCGCTTATCATTGAGACTTTTGTTCTAAAGGTTTTGTTTAGCGGGGAAACGATGAGAACTATGGTCTGACAAACTACATTGTCTGTATGTGTCTCAATGTGAAACTCCATTATATCCAATAAGGATAACAGAAAACAGATATAGTCAAATATCATTCCTAATATAAACAGCTGATGTACTTTCAGGGATAAACACAATAAACGTCCCTTTTCCAAATGTTCAATTAATTTCTGCCACCTCTAACCAACATGCTAATCCTAGTGTAGCTAAGGTACGAGCAAAGGCCCAGGTATGTATAATGTAATCTCCAATCACCACAACCCACTACTTCAGGGGCCATGACCTGGTCAATGTTAATACAAACAGACAATGCATGCATTTCCCACATTTTGGATAACCACCAATGCACCCTCTTACTGGACGGTACAGACATGGAAAAAAGAGATGAAATGGCTTTCACTGACACTTTTCCTAAATCTGCCTATGAAGATTCCTGCCTTTGTGAGGATTCTTGCATGGAAGGAGGATCCTCATATGGAGTTTCTATATGTAATACACATACCCATACGTGAAATCCTTATGTTGCTGGGATTTGGCCTTCAGATCCCACTTGAATATTTTTGTTTCAGAAGTTTGTGAATTGTCATCCTATGTTAACAAAATCACCCATGGGTGTAAATCAATAAGCAATGGTGGAGTCCATTTTTGCAATAGCAGCCACACTTTCTGATCTCTGCAGTGCATGCACGATCACCTGGTACAGCAACCTAGGTGGATCAAGAGTGATTAACTGAGGGATCATGGGAGTCGTAGTCCACATGCTGGGACAGATCAGAAACCTATGAAAGACTCCAACACAGAGGACACGGAAATGGCCTGGCTCTTTCAGACCGAACCATCTCAGCTGCCAGACGGGAGTGCTTAGTTAGTGAGGTAAAGTGTTTTTCATAACAGCAAGGAGGGAGATACACTCTGCGTTCTGCTGCCTCGTCCTCTTGGTTGTAGTCATGGCAGGCTATTTTACTGGAGTATTGATCATTAATATACTTTCCTGCATGCCCACAGCCCCTCTGGCATGTTAGGTTGCTTAGTTTTTCATGTAGGTGATGTTGTATGCATCTCACGTTTCTACTGGGCACTGCTGATCTTATGGGAACAGCCTCAGACAATCCTTGAACACTGTACCGGGAAAGCCCCAGCGCCCGACAGTGATCAAGCAGTGCTTAATGGCAAGGAATCAAATATTCCCTGATTTCCAGGAAGTCTTTGTTTGAACTATTTATTTTTCAAACTTCCTGCAAACCTTAAGAAACTCTCTGAAATTACTAATTAATTATGTTCTGAAAATATGATTAACATGAAGCTGACAATGTAGCTGATTTCTTCAGACCCTTCCAAACTTTCATCTGTATGTTTCTTAGATTCACATAAAACACATGCTTACATACACTTATAGCATACATGTGACAGTTTATAAAAAACGTACATTGCCATATTTATTTTAATTCTTTTGCAGCAATTAGGATATTGCTAAATATTACCTACTTCTTCTGTTGCTGTAGGTGTACCTTAAGTAATCCCTTGAGCACTTTTCTACTTTGAATTCACTCACTGCTCCGTTGTAAATGTTTGCCATTTGTGCCTGTGATTGCTACTTTATATTAAGAGATAAAGTAATTACAATGTAGTATTTAGTGCGCTTGCCCTTTGCTCGGGATACTAATATAGAACTAAGAAGCTGGTGTGTAATATAAAAGAATACCTGCAACAGGTCTTAAATAAATATTGGAATTTAACATACATGTATTAGTAATATACTATTAAACTACAGAGGCTACACCATGATAAGATGGCACCTCCATTAGCAATACATCTGAATACGTGTGTACAAGTAGTCATTGGATGAATTAGACACGTGGCTTTCTATCACGCACCAGGCTCTGCATTCAAATATACAAACCAAGCAGTTTGATTTTAGAATCTGCCTGACGAAGTCCATAAGAGGATGGAACGTGTGTCATTGTAAACACCTGTTTACATGTGTGTCATTGTAAACACCTGTTTATATGGTCATCTATCTACCGAAACAGCTCATGTATTTAATGAGTTTTGAAAAGGCTTGTTAACCTTCTGTCATTAAAGACCTTTTTTGCACTTTTGCATATAAACGAGTAGCTGGCTTTTTTTGTAACTGGAAGGAAGACACGCTGCCTGAACTGGATGACTGTCTATTGCTAAAAAAAAACTTTTAATCCTTCAACGGATGTGGCCGAAATTGTGAAGTTCATTAGGGACACTGTACCGGGAAAGCCCAGCATCAGACCGTGATCAATCAGTGTTTTTAGAAATAAAACAGCCGCCATATGATTTATCACTTGATGCAAGAGATAGCTGTGGCTATATCTTGGAATATCGGAAAATGAAATTCAGGGAAAATACCATTTGCCAGTCAAAAATCATGCAAATGCCATCAGGCTAGAGGTGGGTGGTAGCTAGAGCCCACCAAGTTAAATTTGGGAGTTGGAGGGGGTCCACGGACTGAGTCTGCAAACACAAAGCTTTTCTGTAACCTCAACTATATCCGTGAACAGCCGACATCTCAAAGCAAACTGTGTGACAGAAACAGCGTGTGTTGTGGGGGGAAGGGAGATGGCAGGGTACGTAAGGAGGCCATCTGGGGAGTGGGGGAAAAGCACAAATGAGGGGGCACTTGGTGAGGGTCTAGGGGCAAGAACGCATTTAATTTTCCCAGCTGTTTTTCTGATATTCACGGCTATAAAACTATGGCTATATGTAGTCCATACATAAAATGACTACAGATAGCTGAGGATATCTGTAGTTATATACCCACAGCTACAGAATAAAACCTTTTTTAATAAATAGGTATTTTACAGCTACAGTTTTATCAGGCATGAAAAATCACTGGCCATGGCCGTAGCCAGTGACACAATAGGCAGCCGACACTCCGATCCATGCAGTAAGCAGGACTGACCCTGCTTAGCCTCAAAGCAAGGTAGCAGCAGGCTCCCACAGACCATGTTGCCTAATAAACGAGAACAAGTTACAAGACCACTTAGAGCAACATGGCCTCGCTTTGAAGCTAAGCAGGGTCAGACGTGGTTACTGCATGGATGGGAGAAAGTCCACAGTTCCGGACCCAATTACTGCTTGGATGGGAGACAGTCCACAGACCTGGATGCCATTTTAAATAGTTTATAACACACTAAGAAAACACATGGCAACTGCATTATTTTTCTATACCATGCTACTGTCAGTCCTTGAAATTATTGTGCCCAGAGACCATTTTTCTGCCTTTTGCTGAATTGCATTCTGGTATTTGTAGTCTCCCAGTCAAGATGGGGGGGAATAATGCCACAATTGGACACTGTTTGACTAACATAGTTGTATAAGGATTTATATATTTGAGTGACACTATGGTATGTGTACTTTTCAAGTTATCTTTATAAAGCAGAATATTGTTGAAAGCAAGACATGGGGATGAGGATGGAAAGCTTGCTCAAGTATTTGTCTTTGTTTTTGTGTTGTCACCCTGAGGGGGACGGGTATGCCAAGACGTGGGCCTCGTGCCTGCTGGGCCTAGAGACCCAAGCTACTCCTCACTGATGAGGCCCAACAAGGCTGAAACATGTCTGGGGATGCTTGTGGTCTCGTGCAGAAGGGACTTGGCCTAGCAGTTCGGGCTGGACAGCCCCTTTTGGGGTGGGACTAAGCCTGATTTGCATATGGTCTTTTTCCTTCTGTAATGGCTTGGCAGGCGAAGGACGATGGTCTGAAGGGTTGCCCAGAGCAATGCCAGAGGTTAAGATTAATTCTAAACGTTCCAGCCATCACCTCTTTGTTTTTGCATTGTCACCCCAAATGGGATGGTTATGCCCAGATGTGGGTCCTGTTCCTGCTGGGCCTAGAGACCCAAGCTACTCCTCAGTGATGAGGCCCATCAAGGCTGAAACATGTCTGGGGATGCTTGTGGTCTTGTGCAGAAGGGATGTGGCCTAGCAGTTCGGGCAGGACTGCCCTTTCGGGGTGGGTCCAAGCCTGATTTGCATATGGTCTTTTCCCTTCTGTAATGGTTTGGCAGGTGAAGAACGATGGTCTGAGGGTTGCCCAGAGCAATGCCAGAGGTTAAGATTCATTCTAAACCTTCCATCCATCACCTCTTTGTTTTTGCTTTGTCACCCCGTTTGGGACGGGTATGCCCAGATGTGGGTTCTGTGCCTGCTGGGCCTAGAGACCCAAGCTACTCCTCACTGATGAGGCACAACAAGGCTGAAATATGTCTGGGGATGCTTGTCGTCTCGTGCAGAAAGGATGTGGCCTAGCAGTTCGGCTAGACTGCCCCTTTCGGGGTGGGACCAAGCCTGATTTGCATATGGTATTTTCCCTTCTGTAATAGCTTGGCAGGTGAAGCACGATGGTCTGGAGGGTTGCCCCGAGCAATGCCATTTGTTTTTGTCAAGTATTTGTCTACCAGGACTTTACTCAGGTTGTCATGTTTCCAGTGCAGACACTTACCCACAAGTCCACAAGCACTTGTTTTGTATTGGGATTTTGTTTCCAGGGAATATTTCACAACAGATTTATGGGTTTAAAAGGTGAGCACCTTTTATACTTTGCCAGAATATCTATTGGAGCATTTCCTCTCTCAGGTTATTTTTCTAGTGTTCATTACTTTAAAAGAAAATCCAGTGCTATTGCACACTTCCTTCTTAGGGGAAGGTCAATTGAACTGCAGTTGTATATTTAACTTTAAGATATATGTTTACTTACTGTGTGCATATTCATTGGTACCAGCTTTTGATTTTCAAATGGGGCAAACGTACCTGAGCATATTTTATTCTTACAGCCGGTCATTTTTTTCTCTTTTCCATGCTGTTTGAATGCGGTTAGTTGTGGTCATGCGATGTTTCACAATAGTCACCAAGAAACCAGCCATAAAACAAGACGCTTGTAGCACGCTGTTCAGCCAAAATGTGTGATCCTTGGCAAATCATTTAATCTCAGCACATTGTCTAAAAACATTATGAGTTCTCAAAGCCTGCAATCTATTAAACATAACAATACCACTGTCAAAACAGGTAAAGATCTGTTTGTGATTTATGAACGTCTTTGAGCGATGGGTTGCAAGTGTTTTAAAATATAGAGTGACCATGCTCACTGGCCAAATGGTTTGGTAGTGTTCTAAAATGGACCGTGGGAATCGCCGATGCTGTGCCCACCAGCCATGGCAAAGGCCATGGCTAGTGGTCTGGTAGTGTTTTAAAATTCACCAGTTATGGTAAGATAAGAAACTATAGCTCGAGCCACCTCCATGCACTGCTAAGACTAACACCCAGGACATACACAATGACATCACATATGCTTACCTTAACTGGCACATTTCTGGGGTTTTTTCGTTTTACTTGTAACCATAACTTTCCTTTAACAAAGTTTTTTCACTGCATTTCATGGGTTTTAACCAGACCCACTCAATTTGCTACAAGTTAACAAGGTCCTCTGGACCCAGACTAGCCGACCAATAAAATTAAAACAGAGTGTCAACCATATTAGTTTAAACGGCACCTGCCACATGGTTGAACAAAAATCTGACCAAGTAGAATTTCACTTCCAGAACAACCAAATTCCAAACGTGACAGTAATAGCAGTAGGACAACAGACTGGTGATGGGGGGTCCTCTCTATTTCTGAAAATCAACCTTCCTTCCAGTCTAAAGTGGTACTCCACGCTGGAAGGAAACACTCTGAGATTCTATACTAATCCACAATCAGAAACTCCCACTCCTATAGTCCAGAAAGATGTGAAATCAGCTCAGAGCCTGGCTGATATTCAGCAAATTGGAGAGCAGTTGTTCATCCCTCTTCAGTTAAATGATGGGAAGGACTCTGTTCTCGCTCGAGTGTGTGTGAACAACGGTAAGAGCTTCATCAGCGAAGCCATGTTCCGCCAACTCCCAAAAGATCCAGCCATCCCCACCTTCAAACTGATAGACAAATGGGGAATGGACCTGGAAGCACCTAATTCCAAACATCTCCTGCCAAGCAGGTGTATGCTCAAAATCTCCATTGGCAACAAGAGCATAGTCCACAATTGTTGGGTCGTGCGAGACGTCCCTGCCGCCTTTTACTTAGGCAGTGACATTCTCAATCGCTTTGCCATTAGTTTGGACCTAATAAACTTCAAAGCTTGGTCCCGATTAGCGGATAATCCCATGGGCTTTGATGATCCAGAAAAAGCATTTAGGTCAGCTCAATTGCTACCTTATGCAGTTGAAATTCAGATCAAAGAGGAAGTCACCATCCCAGAAAGGACCCGACAATTCTCCCTGGAAGTGAAAGTTAAAAGAGGACAATATTTGCAAAACCCTGATGCTTACATACATCTAAATGCTTCTCTCCAACAGCAAGGGTTAGGGGTAAACCCAACTCCATTAGTCAACATAGAACATGACACCATTCCAATAGAGGTGGATAACAGCGACTTAAAGAGTATTACTCTAGCCGCAGGCACCATTATTGGAATGGCGGTTGATGACCGACATTTCTCCATTGATCTTGAAATGAACTTTTAGGGCCAATCCCCAAGGACTGCTTTGACAGTGACAGTGACGACAATACAACACCAGACAGGATTTTTACCCGGCATGGGGGGAACTTCCTGGTGTACACTTCCTGCCCCTATGGTAAGGAAGATGTGACTTGTGACTTCAGGAGGGATGAGGTGATTTTCCAGGTCCATGAGGGCTGCCTTTCCCACCTGAAGCCTCCAGTCCAAATCAGCACTCTGACCAGGGACTTCTCCACCCAGTTGGAGGAGGCCGCGGAGATAGCCAAACCAGAAGTCTTTCCAGGCTTCAGGCAGATGGTGGAAGAGAGAGTCAACCTAGCTGACGCCTGTGTGACTCTGGAACAAAAGCAAAAGTTGAAACAAGTTTTCTTGGATTTCCAAGATCTCTTTGCGGTAGACTCATATGACTGTGGTCGCACCGACATCCACACAACAACAATCCCCACGGACCCTGGCATGACTCCAGTGTTTGTGAAGCAATATCGCTTGCCTCTCGCATCAATGGAGTCCCTTACTGAAATAATTAAGAACCTTGAGTCCAGGGGAATAATCCGTCCCATCCACAGCACCTTCAATAATCCGGTGCTGGGAATATTAAAGCCAAACGGCCAGTGGAGACTCTGCGCCGACCTCAGGGAGCTCAACAAACGGGTCCATACTTCCCGATGGCCTCTGCCCTACATTGACCAAGGGCTGGCCCAGATTCAGGGGTCACAGGTATTCACTGCAATAGACCTGACCAATGGATACTGGACCGTGCCTGTCAGTAGGGAGGACCAATACAAGCTGGCTTTTACCTTTGGGGGCCAGAAGTATACATGGACCCGGACTCCCTTTGGATACCTTAACTCCGGTAATGAATTCAACATTTTCCTACATAAGGCCATGCCCGACCTGGGTGCGAGGGGTAACCTGGCTTATGTAGATGATGTCCTCATCAAAAGCTCAACTGTGGAGGAACACATAGCGGAGATCCGTTATGTTCTGACACAGTTGAGGGCCGCCGGAGCAAAACTTTCCTTTCAGAAAGCACAGTGGTGTAGAACCCGTGTTAATTTCTTGGGGCATGAGATTACTGCTCAGGGCCTCTGTCCCCAGGAAAAAAAAGTGGAAGCACTTCAGAAACTGAAAGACCCCACAACTCTGCGGGAACTAAGGAGCCTCCTTGGACTGACTAATTACAGCAGAAAGTTCATTGAGGGCTACGCAGAGATCACCAGACCCCTGATTCATCTCCTGAAGGGGGGGATCAAGTGGGAATGGGGTCCAGAACAAGCCGAGGCGGTAAAACAACTCAAAAGAAGCCTCTCACAAGCGCCTTGCCTAGCTTACCCTGTCAGAAACAAGGAGTTCTTCCTGGAGACGGGGTTCTCTAATACGTGCTTGACGGCAGTATTATACCAAAAGCATGACAAGGTCAATAAAGTAATCTCCTATGCGAGCAAAACTTTATCCTCTGTGGAGGAAAAATTCAACGATTGTGAGAAGGCACTCCTGGCAACGGTGTGGTCATTGAAGAATTACCGCCCGTTTATCCAGGGGGAACACATCATAGTGGAGACTCCACACCAGCCTCTGCAATATCTCCAAAGTGACAGAATCCGGGCCGGAAATGTGAGTAATTCCCGAATTACTTCCTGGATTCTGTCAATGCAAGGCTTTCCTGTGGAGGTCCGATATGGCCAAAACAAGAAGAGTCCCCTCGCGCAAGGTCTGGCTGACTTGCATGATTGTGCCAGAGAAAACTGTCTCGAGGACGAAAGTCTAAAAATAAAGGACAACACGGAGGCATACCTTAATTCCCCCCACAAAGTCTTTGAAGAGGACAAGTGTGAGGGAATGCCCACTGTCTATGTGGATGGATGCTCTTACCATGTTGACAACAACAGGGAGAAAGAACTGGTGGCTGGCGTAGGGAATGCATCGGTGAAGGAGTTCCCAGAACCCTCCGCTGGATACAAAATTGGTCCCCGAAGTAGTCAGGTGGCAGAATTGATGGCTGTGCATCAGGCCATCCTCACTGCTGTCCAGCATCAACTCCGCGAACTGGTCATAATCACAGATTCGGATTATGTACGGAACAGGTTCGTGGAGCACCTGGTTAATTGGAAAACCAGAGGCATGTTATGTGCTAACAACAAACCCTTGAAACATGGGAAGTTGATCCAAAACATTGATGATCTGGTCACCTCGAAGGAGATGACCATCTATTGGAAAAAGATCAAGGGTCATTCCAAAGTAGAGGGACCAGACAAAACTGGAAATGACTTAGCTGATCAGCTGGCCAAAACCGGGGCCATCCAAGGGGGTCTAATTGAGATTGAGTCCCTGTTGGGGGAAATCCAGGTCACTGCTATCACTAGGTCCCAGACAAATGCTCACAACGACCTTTCAATTGCACAATGGAGTAAGGAGACCCCTGATGCTGATTTGATTACCGCTCAGAAGGGGGATCCAATAATTGGTAAGTTTTACCAACACCTTGAGGACCCTGAGAACTTTCCCCTGACGGATACCGATTACATTGGGAAAGAGGACCTAAGAGTGTTGATGAAATGTCCAAAAATGTTCCGGATCCAAGACGGTTTGCTGGTAAGGAAATCCAAAGCTGGCCACGATCAGTGGGTGGTTCCTACCTCATTCCGAAGCCTGATGTTAAGTTACGCCCATGATGCGGCCACCGCCGGTCATAGGGGGTTTCACACAACATTGGAAATCTTAAGAGAGGTTGCCTACTGGCCACACATGGGGCAGGACCTCGACCAATACTTGAAGGGGTGTCTTGTGTGTGCACAATTTCAGCCATCATCCCTCACGCACCGTGCGCCTCTCCAAAAGAGGGGGATGACACTGCCATGGTCAGATTTACAAATCGACTTTGTAGGCCCCGTGATTCGCTCTGCTAGGGGGAATAAGTACATGTTGACTGTGACATGCTTGTTTACCAAGTGGGTGGAATGTCTCCCAGCCCCAAATTGCAAGGCAGAAACTGCAGCTGCCCTGATGATTAACCACATCTTTTCCCGTTTCGGTCTACCTCAAAGGATTGAGTCAGACAGGGGTAGCCACTTCACCAGTGAAGTAATGACAAAAATGTGGGAGATACTGGGGGTCAAAAGGAAGTTGCATATTGCTTACAGGCCAGCTTCTTCTGGAGCAGTGGAACGCTACAACCGGACAATTGTGAGCATCTTAAAAAAGTTTGTGGCAGATTCTGGGCCAAGTTGGGATATCCGATTACCTCTGGTCCTAATGGCCATCAGATCTACCCCTTCATCTGCAACCAAAATGTCACCATTTGAGTTGATGACTGGGCGCAAGATGGTGCTTCCTCAGCATTTGCTCTACAGGACCCAAGAGCAGACACTGATAAATGCCTCCACAACTCACGAGTACGTGGAGAATTTAAGGAAACACCTTCAACATGCTTTTGCTTACGCTCAGCGGAATCTAGAAAGATCGGCTGATAGCATGAAGACCCACTATGACCTGAAGACTTCCAGGAAGGAATATCAGGTGGGGGACCGGGTCTATCTGTACAACTTCCAAAGAAACCAGGCAAAACAGCGGAAATTTTTGCCTACATGGAAGGGACCCTTTGATATCATTGACAAAATCTCCCCTGTGGCCTACAAAATCCACATCCCCAAAGGTCCTTTGGCAGCGGGGGAAGACAAGTGGGTCCACATAAACCAGTTGAAATGTTGCCATCCCAGGCACACTCTGCAACAACTGGAGGAATCCTCTGGAATCCTAGCGGGTACTGTCTCAGACTAATTCAGTTCCAACCATAAAACATACCACATCTAGTCTCTAAAATATTGTGATTTGCATGAAACTGTCTCTTAGTTATACTGTTTTTTTTTTCAAAATAAGAATGTAATGTTGTGTTATGATGAAATGCATATGCTGCCCCACTATCTCAACAGTGGTGGGAAAATGTCTATGAGTAGGTATTGCCGCTCTTCCTTTGTCGTCCTAGGAGAAAGAAAACCGGGAGACGGGCCAAGGAGGATGATCCGGAGACGGGAACGAAGATGCAAGGGGCCCAGTGTACCGCCCAATATTCCCATCAGGACCGGCGAGGAGAACCGATCGATCCGACCGGATGGAGAAAAAGATGCTGAACTGTGCCATCTATTGGAAGAAGATAATGTGGACATACCAGCGCCAGGGTTCAAAACCTCCCTTGCGACCGACTCCCCCTCGACTCAAGTCAAAGCGCAGTCGGGCGGGGGGGTTTGTGGAGGGTTTTGACCCATGTGGAATCATTAGACGGGGTAAATATGGGGATTAAGCTGTCGCTGCCCATCATTTTACCCCAGAACAAAAATAAATCATTGGAGTGGGTAAAGATGGGGATGCGCTGTCGCCGCCCATCATTTCATCCCAGAATCCAGGAGAGCTGCGCAGTTGTGCGCACACCAAAATGGTTACCTAACTTGCCACCCACCAGTGTAAAGAAAGGTCTTTGTTAACAAAATCCACTGTTACTGATGTCAAAAAGTTGCTGAAATCGTGACTCATTGGACCACTTTAAAGATTCAACCCTTTTGTGGGGTTCCACATAACCATCTTACTGTAAGGAGCCCCATCAAAACAATGTTAAGCAAGGATTTACTACCATGTAAGAACCATTCCTGTTTAGAATGCATTAATCCAAGAAAGATCCCAAAATTGCATGCAGTACCAACAAAATCCTCAAGGTGGCACTAGCAGTCTAAACTCTGACAGGAGAGCTGTCTTGCAAAACTGTCCAGTGCAAAGAAAGGGGTCTTATTCAATCAAAAGTTCAAAGGGGTTGCCTGTCCTGAGAACTCTTGACACTTCAGAACTCAACACAAGAAGCCAGGAAATCACAGGGTTCTGTTAATTAAATGCAAAGTGGCTCCCTGGCCTCCTGATCTCAGCTTCCCAGAGACCACACAATGGCCCCTTTCCTCTGAAAGGAATATGTTGATTTTGACTGTTTAATGTCAACAAAGCCCTGCCTGCCAGAGGACACATGTGACTGACCCACCCAAGTCTTGGAGGCGGACTCCAACACTCTGAGAACTGACTTGAAAGAAAAATATATATTTTACAAAAACACTGATAACTCTTTGTAATCAAATGACAGAAATGTATAACTTTGAGAGCCTTAATTTAAAAAATGTACCTTCAATTCAAGCCCAAACTCCAATTTGTGTGATGTTCCGGGGGCAAACTAGCAGTTAAGAGCATATTACTCAAAATGTGTGCATGTGAAAAATCTGACACTTCATCAACTAATGTCCATACTCCTTGCGCACATGTGTGTAAATTTGGGTTAATGTCCGGTATTGCAAACCAGTTAAAAAGTGCAAAATATTGCCATTTCTGAATGCAAGCCCCCAGGAAGAGCAGAGTTGGAACAGGGGATACCTCCTGTGATATGTGATGGGTGCATGTAATTTCAAACCACTGTGTAGCTATGAAATATGTATTTGGTTCAAATCTAGATTTGTGTGAAAGTTGACAGGAGGAGTGGACTTTCTGCAGGCTGTAAAATGACATCACTCTGACACAACTTAGCTCCCCCAATCAGGGGAGAAATGAAAGCTTGGCCAATGATAAGTGGAGAGGGGCTGGCTAGTGATGCTGCTCACACACACCCATTTTTAAAACACATAAAAGCAGACTGGCAGGACAGATAGAGACCTTCAAATCCATTTGCACCTGGAAGCTCTGCCGGGAAAATCCATACTTTACCTCCATCAACCTTCAGAGAGCAGACATAGAGACTTCAAATCTATCAAATTTCCAGAACCAGAGAGAGAGCAGAGCTGACCCAGACCACTGTTAGCAGGACATGAGAGAGCTGACCCAGATCACTGTGAAGTGCAGAGACCAGAGTCCAGTCTAAAACCTGACCAGATCCATGGCGAGGCCCATTTAATTCAAGAATATAGTGTGAGTACCTAGCAAAACTGTGCAGAACCAATCTCTTAGTTAAAATAATATAATCCAAGCTATTTTAATCTAAGTAGAACTGCCTCCTAACTGTCACCTGTCATTTGTAAAGCTGTCACTTGTCATTTTCTAGTTGCAAGCTGCACTTGTCTTTTTGAACTTTAAAATTTCAAATCTGAAAAACGACCTTTATTTAATCGCTCATATCTCCGTGACCGTTTGTGCTAGAGACTTGCAGTAACTTTCATCAGAAAGCTTAGAATCGTGGCTTTCCTACGAACCTAGAACCGCATTCCTAAGCCCTATAGTTTTGCCGCAATCGTGAAAAACGCACTCGCGAATTTTGCCGCGATTTGCAAATTTCTCCATGTGTGAAAACAGAAGCTTCTTGCTTTCATTTGCCAAAAATTCGTTTAACCTACCAATTGCTCCTAGATCCTTGCTAAAGTGAGCCTGGACTAATATTAACTTGATTTCACTCAGCCTGAACCTCCTAGAGGGAATTAAAAGCATTTTAGCATATTTTTTTCTACATTGCCAGCACATTTAAAAGCATTTGGGCCTGTGTTTTCAACGTCTGTAGTCTAAGTTGCTGGGTGAACTGAATCACATTTGATTGCATTTCTGAGAACTGTGTGCCTTCCTTCCATTTCCTTGCATAGCATAAAAGGGGGGGGGTGAATTGTCCAAGAAAGTGATTACATTGTCTTTTGCTGAAATCCTATCAAGTTATTTTCTGTACTGCATTTCATTCCACATTGCATCCATTTGAAACCATAAAAGTATTGTTGCTATCTTATCCATTTCATGTCAACTCCTTAGTGATTATCAAGAAGTGTGCTAGTGCCAGATTCTCCGTTGTTAATCTTTATCATATCAGATTAAGTGGGATATTCAATTATTAATTTATTATAAAGCGTGATATATATATATATATATATATATAGTTTAAATTATCAATTAAACCTTTTAACTTGCAAAACAGAACTACTTCTTGGCTCAGTGGGGTCAGGGGGATTCTAAGAGAGGGGTGTTATATAGGGGTAGTCATCCAGAACGCATGAACTGGACATAAAGATATATCAATAAGGGTTTTCATTCAGTATTCTAGACTAGGCGTTGACTTGGCTGTAGTGCTGAATTGAATCCTCTTACAATCATATTCACCCCAATGTAGCAGCTCTGGAGTCCGCAGACATTACGAAGGTCCATAGACAGCAGGTAGCAGCAACAAAATTCAGAAGCACAGGGGACAACAGAAACGTGTCTACCCTTCAACCAACAAAAACATATACATAAAACAACATTACTAATATTGACTACACACTAATATACCTTTTTGTACAATTCAACATTTCAAAATGTAAAAAGTATGTTTTCATTCAGCACAAAATATTATGGAATTCACCAAGCACAAACCATACTTTACACCTCATATTATCAGTTAGGTACAACTGTTCATACACAATAAGATACACCAGTAGCTCATTCCAAAACAACCTCTTACCAAACAGTAAGTACACTGGATTTAGTTATCTATTATTACCATTCATTATATAAACATTTCCTTTAAGCAAATATCACTATGTTTTTATTTTAACATAAATGGCAAACACACTTGAGTGGTTGGAAGAAAACTTTCCAAAAGAAGAAAAGAGTTATGCTGACATTTCTAATGGTGAACAATACATCTTTCAACATAAACAAATAATGTAATTTATACAGAGCTCATTGAAATAATGATTTCTTATTTTTTTATAGTACATACTTTAAATGAAGAAACAACACCCCCATTTAATTATGGCGAATCACAAAGGCAATCCCTATCCCCAACTGTACATAATGAAATGAAGATCTTGTCTGCAAAATTCGATAAACTTAGTAATGACTTCAAGGAACTTTTAAATCATGTTAATGGATATGTTGATTATCACTGTCCCTCTTGGGGGCGTGGCCTGGAGCTCATGGCGAGAGGAGGGTGAGCCGCAGAGCTCCGACCGAAGCGCCGCTTCTAGATCCTTTTCGCCGTAATTAATCCTCACCGCCAGCGCTGGAAAACGGCTACGAGGGTAGCGGAAGCAATTCCCAGTACACAACAGAGGACCCACAGAGGAATCGGACCCGTGGAACTCGTGAGGGCCCAAAAGAACGAGGACCCCCCCCAGACTTCTCCAGCATCCAAGATGGCGCCTAACTAGAGACGCTCGAGTTGCCGGCAACAATAATCCAGCCCGGCCCCCTCCACGCGACTCAGCCGAGGCGATCCTACTGAGGAAACCGCGGATCGCAGGAGCCTCTCCCTCCTGCCCTGGGACACCCATCGACTGCGATCTAGCAGCCGCGAATCGGCGGGAGGGTGCCCGCACCGAGGCGAACCCCGCTCCTGCCTGCGGAGGCGGAGAGGCGCCACAAGGCAAACAGGCTGCTCGCCGACGCCGGGAAACGCAACTCCTTGCGATCCTCCCTATCCCTGTCCCTGCTGAACTAGTGAGCAGTCAGACGGTTGACGGGAACGGGGTCCCCCCCCAACCTCCGCACACATCCAGGATGGCGTCTGACCAGTGACTCCAGGGCTCCCGGCACTAATAGCGCCGTGCAAAACACACGCGGCGAGGTCCTTGGGGCAGCTACGGCTAGGAACTCCCTGCTCCCCCCCGCCCAGGGGCACGAAAAACCGGGAGCCGACGACAACCACCGGCAGAGACCCAGCTGGACCTGCGAGCCTCCTGCTTGAGGTGGGAGAACGGAACGCCTGCTGAGAAGTCTGGCGGCTGAAGCGGTACGGGAGAGGACGGAGCGAGAGACAAAGCGCGGGGCAGCTGGCTGGGTGCACCGCTTTCCCTGCCCGATTCCAGCGCCCGGCGAGTGGATGAGACCAGAGGTGAGGAGAACCGTGGGGAGGGTACACCAACGGTAACGCAACACACATTACACGGGAGGCAAAACAGGGGCTTGAACCATCCAAACGGCCGAAGGCCCCCCCTAGGAACTAGCAGCCGGGCCGCGATAATATGCCGGAGTGACTCTGCGCAATATAGTAACGCGCTACCAACACACCTGGTACCACTAAAACATTTAACCATACCCAGGGAAGACACGGAACGGACCCCTTCCCACACAGAAAGGTACAACAATTAACAACTGGGATACCCCGTTGACTCAGAAACACCCCAGCCAGAACAACTGATCAACGCCCCAACAAAACCACAGTATGGCCAACAGAAACAAAGGGAAACCAACAACCCTGGACAGTTATGTCTCTGCTAAGACAAAAAACCCAGCACAATCATGCCTTTCCACCCCAGAATCGCCACATACAAGGGCAGAGGTGCCCGCAGACAACCAATCACAGGTGTTAGAGGCCATTGCATCACTACGGACGTTTATAGATACAAGGATTGAAGAATTTAAATCTGAACTCCAACTAATGCGTCAAGATGCCCGAAACCTTACAGGAAGAGTAGCAAACACTGAGATGGCCATAAAAGAAACATCGGAAGAGACAGGGGTCCTGAAGACGAAGGTGATGGAATTAGAAAAGAAAGTGGCGATACTAGAGACAAGATCGGAAGAAGCTGAAGGACGGGCGAGGAGAGGTAATGTCCGAATACTTGGGGTGCCAGAAGGAAGCGAAGGCCCGAACCCAACTGCCTACATAGAGTCCCTAATAGAACAAGAGGTGGGCGCCGGGAAACTAACACAAGGATTCTCAGTTGAAAGGGCACATATATCCCTACAGAAGAGGCCCCCGCCTGGCTCACACCCTCGACCCATAATTGCCAAAATACTCAATTTCCAAGATAGAGAAACCATCCTGAAGTACTCCAGGGAGGAAGGGCCGATAGAACGAGACAACTCCAAAATATCCATTTACCCAGATTATACCCAAAAAGTCCAGAGGGAAAGGAATTCCTTTGTACCAGTAAAAGCCAGACTCCGTCAGCTCAACCTGAAATACATGCTCCTCTACCCCTCGAGACTGAAAGTCATCTTTAAAGGTAGAGCGATATTTCTGGAGAACCCGGAAGCTGCCAACATGTGGCTGGAGGACAATAACCTCGCAGAAGGCAAAGACGCCCACCCAACGGATCCCAGAGACACACCCAGCCCGGGCAGGGGAAGTTCACAGCTACCCAAGCACTAACACAACCGAAGCAAAAGACAAGGCGACCAGAAAATAAGCAGGTAATCCATACAACAGTTGGCTAAACAGAAGCGGCCCTCGCTCGGCCTCCCACCAGGCACAGGACGCTACCCCCACAGACAGTTCGACCCCACTCGTGCCTGATACCCGGATGGGTCTGGAGGATACGAGAGCGCCCGAGCGTCGCAGGATGAATGCAGCCGCTGGGCGCACCAGTTCCAGTTTTGTTAATTGTTATGTTAGTTACACAGTCTTCGAACCACTAAAAACCAAAGAGGCACAGGAAGGGATGAGCTCAAGACCCGGGGTTAAAGAGATTCTTGATCCAACACCCGGAAACCTGCAGCGGGAAGGAGAACCACCCCGAGAAAACAGGGGGGCACTTGAGGGGACGGAACCCAGATACCAACCAAATGACATCCCAACTTAAAATCATGACATGGAATGTGAGGGGAATGGGCTCTTACTTAAGGAGAAACCGGATCCTATCCTACCTTCGCAGAAAAAGGATCTCAATAGCAATGCTACAAGAGACCCACCTCACGGAAGAATCCACGTCCAAAATATCGGACCGCTGGGGTGGCACTGGAAGGGGGGCGCACTATTCCAAATACGCTAGAGGGGTATTCACCTGGGTGAGCCCGAACGTGCCATTTCAACTACAGGGCTTTGAAGCAGACAAAGAAGGCAGGTACCTAATTATGTGGGGAACCATAGAACACGCGCCCATTTGCCTGGTAAACTCTTACTTCCCACAACACGGCATACCGGCACATCTCAAGACCCTGTGCAAAAAAATGATACACCACAGGGATAGAACTTTTATATGGGGAGGAAACTTCAACTGCGTCAGGGACGAAACCATAGATAGGTCCGAACCTCCGCACCAACTGCGAAACGTCGCAACCCAGTCACTGAACAGTGCGCTCGAACATCTAAATCTGGTGGATGTTTGGAGAGAACAACACCCCACGGATCGGACCTACTCCTATTATTCGGCCCCGCACAAGATCCACACTAGGATCGACCATTTGTTTATAGACCGGGAGCAAGTTTTGATGGCAGACTCAACAACATATCTTGGAAGAACAATTTCGGACCACTCCCCCCTACTCATGCAGTGGAAGGTTAGGGGACCTAGACCACCGATCCCAACGTGGAGAATGCCCACCGCAGCACTTACTGACCAAGAATTCAGAGAAAACCTGAACGCAGCGCTGGAGGAATACATTAACAACAACAAAGGCTCAGTGGCAAGTTGGGGCACGCTATGGGAAGCCATGAAGGTAGTGACGCGCGGGGAAGCCATAGCAAAAGCGGGAGGTATCCGCAAAAGACTGAAGGCTGAACTAGAACGACTAGAAGAGGAAATAACGAAACTGGAAACGAACCCCAAAGCTGGCCCAGAGGGGGAAGTTAAACTGAGAGAAGTCCGAGAAGAATGTGCCTCGGCCTGGGATAGGCTCGCTAAGTTTGATTTTGCAACCCACACCGCCAGAACGCACAAAGAAACCGACAAACCTGGAAGACTGCTGGCCTGGCTCTGCAAACGAGAGCACCCAAGACACCTCCCAACCGAAATCACAGACGACAATGGGACAACACATAGAACACAACAAGGCATTAACGAGGCGTTTGCGGTATTCTACGCCAAACTGTACGCCCACGGCGAACAGGTGCCCAGAGACGAAATCAGAGACACCTTAGAAGAAATAGGACTCCCAAAACTTTCCGACGAACAAAGGGAATCCCTAGAAATGGAGATCACTCCGGAAGATGTGGCTGAAGCGATCAGATCCCTAGCGACATGCAAGACCCCCGGAAGTGACGGCCTCCCACCCGAATTTTACAAAACATGTGAAGCAACACTCACCCCTATACTCTACGAGGTCTACCGAGAATCATACGAGAACGGAATCCTACCCAACTCAATGAAGGAAACGATAATAACCCCAATCCTCAAACCAAACAAACCCCACTCTGAATGCGACTCCTATCGCCCGATAGCGATGTTAAATTATGACAGTAAGATCCTCACCACCATCCTGGCCAAGAGACTAGCAAGAGTGGTGGGTGCTATAGTCCATAACGACCAAAACGGCTTCGTCCCAGGACGCAACACAACAGCCAACCTCAGAAGGCTACAACACACCATGGCTGAGACATACTCGAGAGATGAGGACCTGGCAGTGTTGTCGCTAGACGCTGTCAAGGCCTTCGACTCCATATTCTGGGAGTGGCTGATTGAAGTGCTGAGAGAATTTGGCTTCGGAGAGGGCTTTGTGAAATGGATCAAGGTACTTTATAATTCACCAGTGGCTAGAGTCCGGACCGGAGGCACGATATCTGAATCCTGGGACATACAAAGGGGTACCAGACAGGGCTGCCCACTGTCACCAATGTTGTACATCTTGGGACTGGAGCCGATAGCCATATATTTCCGGAGACAGCTTTTTGATGCGAGCATAAGAATGGGAAACAAGTACACCATAATATCCCTATATGCAGACGACGTGCTCCTGTACATAAAAGACCCCCAACATAATGCACAAGTGGCACTGGATGTACTGGACAACTACGCACGCTACTCCGGAATCAAGTTCAGCAGGCAGAAATCTTGTGCATTTCCCCTGGCTAGGCTCAGGGGACGGAATGAAACGGACCTGCCAAATGTGGGGATGAAATGGCAGCTGGAAACATTTAGATACCTAGGTGTCAATGTGAGACACACCCTGGAACTAACACATGAACACAACACCGAAGCAGTAATAAAGGGCCTCCGAAACTCTATGAAATTTTGGTCTAAATTGCCACTAGCAATGATGGGCAGGGCAGCAATTGTCAAAATGATAATCCTGCCCCGCTTCTTGTATTACTTTATTAACATCAGTCACTACATCAGACCTCCATTTTTCAAAAAACTTGAAGCAATAATCAGGGACTTTATATGGGGACCAGCCAGACATAAACTGTCATTATCTACTCTCACACTACCGTACAAAGAGGGAGGAATACAACTACCTGATCTACAAGCATACTACCTATCCGCACAGCTCACCCATGTCACGAAATGGCTTTCAGATGACCCAACCCCCGAATCAGAGATGCTGGAACAAACGCCCTCCAAGCTGTTCCCCAGAGAGACACTCTGGAACCCACTGAAGCAGACACAGAATGATCCAATGATTGCAAAACTGGGTAGGCAGATATGGTCTAGAACTTGCCTGATCCGACAAATGAAACATACCTACTCCCCCAACATCCCCATCCTGGTGGACGCATGCAGAACCCAAACAGACCTCATGGTAGCAAGAAGCTGGGAAAGAGCCGGACTCTATGCCTGGGGAGATATGTTCGACGAAGACGAATTCAGGGAGTTCGAAATGCTTCAAGCAAGGGAAGGACTCAACAGTGGACAGTTCCTGTGGTATCACCGACTCAGACAAATAGCCAAGAAGAAATGGGACAGCTGGCCGGAAGAACCCACCCCAGACCCCCTCCTGCAGGAGATGTATGACCTTACAGATGGCTGGAAACCAATAACTAGAATTTACAGTCGACTAATGGACAAGCCCAACCCGAAGAGTGCATCATTGAAAGAAAAGTGGGAGGCGGATCTAAGGATCACACTAACAGACAACGAATGGGAAAGAGCGTTAACCTATCCCAAAGAGGTGTCAAGAAACGCCAGATTTAGACAAATTCAGCTATATGTATTGTATCGTACGTACATGACTCCACAAAGAGTGGCTGGTTTCAGCAATAACACATCTTCAAAGTGCCCCTGGTGCAGTACGGACGATGCAGACTTAATGCACATGTTCTGGACTTGCGCCAGAACGAGAAAACTCTGGTCCAAAGCACAACAGATGCTGGGATGTCCAGATATGAATGGAGCCCGAAAGAATGCTTACTAGGTACATATCCCAGGATAAGCAAACACAAGCATATAACCAAACTGATGGACATTGCATGTATTCTTGCCAAAAGAACAATAGCAATGGCATGGAAGGCGCCAGGAGGGCCCAAGCAAGAGCGATGGATTAAAGAGTTGGAGAGATGGACAGAAGCTGAAACCAGAGCATGGCAGGAAGGAACCAATGCAGAAGATGATGGCGGGAACGACACTCTTGAATCATGGAAAGCGCTCCTCCGAGACATAAACTTTGCCGCCGACCACAAGCCCCCCTAGGCAGACTGTCTACACCAGCGAGAAAGAGCAAAACACCATCCCAACGTCATGGGTTCCTTGGATGGGTCACCCCTGGCGCCCCGGAACTCCAGCCCTCTAGACCACCGGCCCAAACTGAACTTGAAAACCATATAACAAAAATCGAAGACTGTTTAGGTTGTTAGTTTAATTGTTCTCATGGTTTTGTTTTTCTTATGCCTCGTCACCATTTGTATGTAATGCAACAAAAGTTAATAAAAATACGTTTAAAAAAAAAATCACTGTCCCTCTTGTACCTGTCCCTCTTGGCCCCCAGCAATCATACCCATAAAATTCCCAAAATATAAATGAAAGACGCTTTGATGAAACTTCTCTCCCTCCCTCCCTTATGATCATAGTATAGAAATTCCAAATACTCCCATTTATGTTTCCCATTCTGATACTGCATTCCTTTCATAAATACATTTATTTTTTCTACTATAAATATCATGTATATTATTCTATGATGAAGTCTTTTTTTATTTTTAAAACCCCAAATAATATCCATGGACACCAGGACTGTCCATAGGGTCCGTTCACACAATGGGGCATCTGCAGAGATTGTGCCCTGTCTGGGTGTGTCCGGTCCCACATAAGGAACTTTTAATTGGTCGACGGACAGCGTGCCCATTTGCAGACATCCCCACTCATGCGCCCAGCGTCTCCCACCCACCAATGTCCGCGGACATCTCCCACCACCGCATATGCTCCCCGGACATCATCATGTGACCGCACCTATGCGGCATGATGGCCTGTCCGCAGATGGTCTCTTTGACCGTGGACAGTTTAAACCACATTTTCAGCCTATCTAGGATGTTTCAAGTGCAAAGTTTAGCCTTGCAGAGCTCCTAGAACCATTCTTAGGTGATCTGTCAACTTTTTACAACTTTCCAAGGCCTATTTTCTGTGCAGTATTCTGCAGACAGTCACGTTTCCACTGAAGGGACCCACCCATTACTTTTAGTAATTCTCAATCTGGCTATCAAGGAGAGAGCAGCCCAGAGCAACTGTTTCTCAAACCTTTCAATCTTCTCTAATGGCAGGCCCACCAACATCTGGAGGGCCTGGACAGGGAAACAGGGGCAGTGATGCAGAAGAAGATGAAGAGGAAGAGGAAGATAAGGTAGAGGAAGTGCCTACCTCCTGCACCTAGCATGCATCATGGTTGTGGCAGTTTTTCACCACCATGGGGGGTGTACCAAAGGCTCAGGCAGACAAGGTGAAATGCACTGATACTCAGTTGCAGAAAACCTGGTGTGTACTCCTACGGGACCACCTCCATGTGCCGCCACACCAGATGAAGTCACCGGAGTGCTCTGAGAAAGGCTGTTTCTTTCTCAGGGAGAAGAGGTTGATGTGATCTACCCCATCTTCCTCAGCCACTCCTGTAACCACACATGCTACTCCTGTGGGGTAGAGGATCCAATCGGACACTTCGCAGGCCATACAGGACACTGTTGACCCTTACCTTTCGAGGGGCACAGTACTCTGCTTGTACGGCGACACACCAATCTGCAGGTGGGGAGCAAATTGGAAGTGCTTTCGAGGCCGCGGTCAAGGAGCATGAGAAACACTGTGACCTACTTCAAATTTAAGGCCTGCTCAACATCTACCCCTATCCACCTGCCCCTCTGTCTCTGTAGTTGGTGCCCCTTCAATCACTTTCCTCCCCACCTTACCTTTCCTCTCAAACAAAAAATAACAAAGGCCAAATAAATATAAAAACCAAAAACACAAAAAAGTTGTGTTTAGGAGCCATCTTACAGAGTTAAAAAATAGAAGAAAATAAAAAATAACAGCACCTTTTACCACCTGCATAGTCCGCGGACAGTGTGAAAATCCACAGACATCCTGAAAATTCCAGGCATGGGGTGGGGGAATTCAAATCAATTAACTTGTTTTTGGTTAAAAAATGGTGGCCTTTAAAATAATCTTTTTTCACTTTCTTTTTTTTGGGGGGATAATTTGGTTTCATATACTATACTAACAAATGTACTACTGAACTTTATTTTTTCTAACTTTCATAAAAATGCTTCTCATTATTTTCTGTTTTTATTTTTTGTTTAATTCAACTACTAAAAAATAGTTGAATCCATATTATATTTTGTGTTCACAGAAACTGCTTCAATGCAGTTTGAACATTTTCTAGAAAACTCTGATTGCCAACATTTGTCAGATGCACTCCATATCTACAAAAAATGTTCACACTATCAAATTTGATATTTGCATTATTAAAAGATGTCATGACAACATCCCACGAAAAAGCACATGCAGTTTTGTTAACATTCAGCCTTGCTTTCTCAATTTGTGGGCAAGATAAATACAAATGCTTCCACATTTGTCCCTGAGCAATCCATGAGAAAACTATTTTGAATGTGGAAACAGTTCCATCAACTTTCCAAATCTATCCTTTATGGCACACTGTAATGAAATTCCAGTGACATAGCCCAAATGATTGCCTCCACCGTGAACAACAATAATGTCCGGATGCTTCAGATTAACCATACTCTCACAATACGGGAGCAGTTTTGCCCACTTCTCATGAACTGTAGGTTGATTTCCACTAACACTACCCTTTTCACCAGCCTCCTCCTCACCTGCGATCTCGGCTAAGTCTTCAGAAGGTATGTCAGAGTAAGTTTCTTTCCTTTCTCTCCAGGCTCCACCAACTTCTTCTTTCCTTTCTTTTTGTAGAGATAGGGACGGGCTCCTCCGGAGGCTACTTTGCCTAATGGCAATATGCCCGGCAGCTGGGACTCCGGGGAGCTCACCCCAAACCAGGGAAAAGCAGATGCAGAAAAACTCTGGACCGTTGACTGAAGTGAAGATGTTGAATGGGCAGTTCTTGAAGTGAGAGGCTTGTTAATATAGCCTGGTAACAAAGGTTGGGAAACGTCCAGAAGAATTGTGGCACTACAGAACCCAGAATGCACTGGGAGTTTAGAAGCCCGTACACGAGCACGGGACGGAGAAAATACTGACTAATGTAGCCAGAAAAGACTTCTAGGAGTAAGCAAAGTATGGAACGAGTGAGAGGTAACACTCGAACAATCGTAACAGCATACTGGAGAGAGACGGTAACTCGCGAGCACAGAAGACAGGTAAGCACCGCACAGAGCACAGGAAAAACTCAGAAGGAGGAAAACAAACTGAGAGGAACAGAGGCGGGGAGTGGGAATACCACGAGGGAAACTAAGACTAGGAAAACAAACTAGCATGGACCAACCGTAGGAAAGGGTTGCAACGCACCTGCATGTTCTTCCGGCGGGAACAAATAGACGACCGTGGCCACCATAACCAACCACTAGACTGTGGCTCACATAACGTGCACAGACGTGACAGCAATAGCTTCTCCTCCACCGTTCCCATATTCACCATGGTCTACAGATCATGACAGCACTTCATTCCACAAACTCCATACCATGAAACTTGTAATTGTTCTAATCCAAGATTCTCAGACAATCCACAGTGCTCTGAATACAACTTCAGCCAATGGATCCAAGAGCCTCCCAGAATCCACACACTCTGGTTCCTCAAATACAAAGCGATAGCCAACTTCAGTGCATTCCACAATCAAAACTCCCACTACCCTGTCTTCCTGTACACCACAACATTTTTACAAATATATATATAAAAATATATATATATACAGGGTTGCTGTCACGTACCATGTAATAATCTTCTTAATAAGTATATTTTCTTTTTAACCACTCTATCAAATTCCATATATGACAGCACTCTGCACCTGGTAACATCAAGTGGCAATTACGTGCATCTACTGCCAGCATATTAAAGTTCCAAACACCAAGTGCTACTTAAAAATGTTCTGCAAATCTTTCACATAAGCTTGTCCTTTCTTTTACAAAATACTTAGACACATTGCTGATGTAAATGAACATATGCAGTTTTTTACTTTCAGCAACATACCCCTAAAAATAAACACTTTTAAATGCAAACCTGTTTCCATTTCTCATTCCATATGACCATCAAACGTTCCAACCTTTCTCATGTGATCCCTTATAGTGCCCCCATTCTCCACCTGCTCTCACATATGTGTATACTGCCAAAAGGCCTGATTCATCAAATTCTTTTTGCACAGTGCACAGAGACTTTCCATTGGTAAAAAGTGACTTTGCACTGCCAAAACAAACCCGAATCATGGTCATTTGCAAAGTGTATTTTTGCAATGCAAAGTCACTTTAAACTGCAAAATTGACTTTGTACTGACTTCAGACTACAAAGACACACTTTACACAGTTCCATGAATCAGGGTTTCTATCGGCAGTCCAAACTCACTTTTCAGCAGTGCAAAGTCACTTTAGATTGTGCAAAGAAGACCATTAATCAGGCCCAAACCACTGTTCTTTTCCAACCACTGCTATAAGACATCAAACACTGCTCCTACTACAATCTGCCATTTCATTTCTACTAGACCACAATTTCCCTATACTTCAAAAACAGTGCAACACATTACAAATACATTGCAACACAAACACATAATTTCTCTTATTTAAATCACAGGCACAAAAAGAACCAAGATATGCATCTTTTTTACACACCCATTTTGCCCTATACCTTATCAATACATTTAAAAAAGTACTTCTAGACATTCACAGTGTCATCATAGATACCATTTCACATTTCTGTGACAGTGAATTAATTCACACAAGCAGCACAGAACCATATTTCAATGAAGACGCTCATACGCAAGAACAAAAAAAAACCTAATTGTCATAGCAAATAATGGCCAAGACTATGAAATTGCATAGGGTGTGCCAACCTCTCACCCCTCAGCTGAATATAGATTACACGATAGGCAGACCAAATAGATTGCCTTTATTGAAAGTAAAAAGTGACATGGTACTCCACATATGTGGATTAGGGTGGAAAAGGAAATGAAGGGTGCTTTAAATATCACACACACCATAAGTATATAAGGATATATTATGAATAAAGGATACAAAGTGAGAGATGCTAAATTAAATAAATAATGGCTCCCTGAAGAAGAATATGGTATCAGACAATAATATATTTCACCTAAGCCAGGTGTGGAAGACAAACCATTTCAGACAAGCAACAGAGGCTGATACATTGGACACAGTTTTTGGCAGCATCTTTCAGTGAGGTCATTAGGTTTGTTAGGTTAAAAATGGAAATTCTCAGAAAAAGCAGACAGGATTGTGGTGAGGTGAGATAAGTAAGGGAAGTTTAGATGCATGTATCTATGTTCTTATTGAAGAGGGCACAATGTGTGTCATGCAAACTATTCTCAGAGACCGGCTGTATTATTTTTGCTGCCATAAATTCTGCTCTAGGGGAGTATAAAGCACTAACTAACTTGGCAAGACCTCAGCAATCAGAGAAAAGGATTAGAAATCGGTGCATGAAACTGTTCTTGGCAGGAGTTGAGCACTGTCATAGTTGTGTCCAGCCAGGTCTATCAGTGTCATGCATCAGAAATAAATTGGGGATGCCAGCTATGCTAATGTGGGCTTGTTGTACACAAGAGGTATGCTATCCAATGATACTGAAGGAATGTTTTGTTTCTCTGACTAAAGGGACCTACCAGAAGCATACTAAGTACAGGGTGGTCATTTGCATAAAAATGTTATAATCTTAAAAGACAATACAGCAGGTTAAAGGAACACATTTCTTTGACTGTGCCTTATTATTGCAGCAAATAAATGACTATGATGAAATCCTCCCAGGCGTCTGATTTTCTCTTGTTTCTCTTTAAGAAGTGGTCATAGATGTCTAGTGCTTGATGGAAAAGGGGAAACAGGACCCCCAGGTAAAATTGTTAGGAAACACCTTTATGGCAAAAGAAACTCTATAGACACAACTTCCCCAACAAACTTTTGACCCAATATTCCTTTTGCCCAAATAAACTGTCCAGTGAACAAATGGATGTGCAGCTCAATATGTAATATATGACAACAATCCTTTAAATCTTTACAACAATTCCTGAATAACTATGTGAAAATAAAAGACAAAAGTAGAATACAAACTTTACAAGCCATGGACTCCTGCCCAGTGTGCATCCACACAGGACTGCAAGGACATTAATTAGCCTCCATTTCAGGAACCCCTTGCAAAAGCTCGTTCCATCACATTAAAATGTTAGCAACACAATATTCCACTACACAAAATCTTGTGCATAGACTATATAATGCAACACATCCTGCTCTAGAACTGTAAAATTTAAATAGCAGTCTACTCCTTGGCACTGCCAAAGAACTCCTTCGAGAAATAGAACAGATCCAAAGTAAATATTTTGGAACTGAAGTTGACTTACATAAATCAGTAACTTTTGAAAACATTAGAGAAAACCTCACAAACACCACCCACCTTACAAACACATGCAAAAAAGGAAAAACGAAGTTTCAAAACAACACATATGCTGAAATACCAGACAAAGTATGTGTCTGTTACCTCAGATCTTTTTTATAAAAAAAGCACAAAAATAGTATGTGTCCTACAAAATAGACACTGGGGAATCACAATGGTTTCAATTTGCTTTATATATAACAGCAGACCATACATACAAAATAACTGGCCCTTCAATAGTTTGCAGATATTGCAATAGAAAGCTTGATAATACCCAAATGCCATCACGTGCTATTACTAATAACTTAGTAACCTTCCCACTTCCAAAAGATCTCTAACAACTTATCGTGTATGAGAGCATTATAATCCAAACAGTACACCCATTTCAAGCTATAATACGCCTTCAACTGAAAATGGACAAATTGCCTCCATCTGAGTTACTAAAAGGCATTAGTCGCAAAGTAGTATATTTGCCATTAGAGCTTAAAGAAAATGTAGAAACTCTAGGAGTACAATGTCCAATAGATCACTCATTGATTGTACTAGTAAAAGGCACAAATGGCGACTACTCAACTTAAACAAAGTTAGACAAGCCCAACAATATCTTAAAGAAAACAATGAATATTAAAAAGATATAAACATAGAGGAAAACTTAAAAGAAACCACCCAAATAATTCAAGATTCACCACAAACTGGCAAATTTGAATGTGTAGATCCTGTTACTGCAGCAAACACTTTAGACCAGTATACAATTCACCCACTCCACTCCAAAGACACCAGTGAAGATACATTAGAAACATATCAAATGTGTCAAGCCAAAGGCTCCCCAATGATCATATGTTAGAAAGGTGTGGAAGCACCTTCTTTTCCTCTATTCTTTTCTACTGGAAAAGGAGTAAGATATGATGAAAGAGCCATACAGTTTAGTTCATCAGAATATTACTCTTTACAAACATATTCTGAAGACCTCAAATTTAGACAAAATGTATAATATATTTTCCACCTCCTGCTTGAAAGTGACCTAACAACTCTATGTTATGCAGTTGCACACACTTCAAAAACAGACTCTAATTTTTCAAACATATCTGCTACCCAACTGCTTCAAAAGATAAAAGACAATAGGTTTTGCAGTCAAGTATCTCAACTCTCTTGGCAAGCATGCATGGTAAAAAAGAATACTAGCTCCAATGTCACACTGATGTATGTTGTATGCTAAGGAACCTGCGCCCAACCACATGTCTTGTTACTTTAAGTTGTGCAAAATATGCATGACATCTTAGGCACTGCAGACCAAAATAAAAAGGGAATAGATATAAAAACACGAGGATATATCCGTGATGTTGACTCTGTTAATATATCAAGGTACTTTCACCATTACTTCATTGCCGTAGTGCACTTGATCTGCAATAAAAATACCCCTAAATTCGGAGAAATGGAACACTTCTTTTAGAGAAAAGAATATCAGTCTAAATTCCTACGAAGAGATAGAAACTATAGCCACAAATGATCCAGACAGCCAGGACATTGTAAAAAACAATTTAATTGACTACCGTAACAGAAGTACTAGTTTGGAAAACATGTGTCTGTACAACATAGCCCAGAACTATCTTACAAAAAAAATGGCACACTAGATGAGACAACTGGCAAATATTCAGTCTCAACTTGTGAAGGAAGCCTAGTAAAACCTACGAAACCCAGCCAAATGAATCATATAAAGTTATCATTTAAATCTCTGCAACATCGATAACTTTATTACATGTCCCTACTACAACCTTTTAAACCTTGGGGAAAAGAAGAAGAATTACTAGCTGACCATAACTAATTTGAAGCTGTATTCAGAGCAAATGAAAGCAGTATAACTAATGTCACTTTCAAACAATACAATCAAATGTTGGACAATGATCATCAACAACAGGAAGACATTGAAGCTGTACTAGATAAAGACACTCCTGAGGGCAGTGAACCTTCCCTTGCAGGAAGCCAAGAACCACTTGGGGAACCACTCATTCTGCATGAAGTAGAAATAGCCATGACTGAGGTAGCAAATACCATGTAACAGTCTAAACAATCTGAAGAAGTCTTGTCATGCTCAAATCATAGCTGAATGATGAACAACTCACCATTTATCAAGAAGTCACTGAAGCAATTGAACATGGTCATAAACATGAAACTAAAACTTGCAGCTGTAAAAATTATAAACGTCTGCTCCTATATGTAAGTGGTGAAGCTGGTTCTGGTTAAACGTTCTTAAATAAAATAATCAGTACATTTCTACCAAACTTAACAAACAACAAACATTCAGCTGTTGTAACAGTACCCACAGGTTTAGCTGCTTACAACATAGGAGGTGTAACGTTACACTGACTACTGTCCCTCCCAGTAGAACACCAAAACAAATTAGAATACTTCAATTCATCAGCAGAAGCTGCTGCTGAAGTATGCATAATACTAAAACAAATGAAAGTGCTCATGATTTCAAACCTCATGTTGGCTTTCTCAGAATACAAGAAGTCCTAATAAATGTCATTGTTTTCAAAGACCTCCTACAGTTAACACCAGTAAAAGGTCAACCTATTTTTAAAACATTAGGACACAAACAATGCCTTAACACACTCAGTAGCATTAGAAATGTAAATCGCTGGCAATGATTTCGCTACAGAGAACTAAATCAAAACATGTATCAGTCTGCAGATCTCACCTATGCTAACATTTTAAAAAGCATTAGAACTGGTCTGCTTACTAAGGATACAGAATCCATCTTAAAAACTAGACTAATCCATGGACTAAGTTAACAAGAAAACGTGCCAGTATCAAATGTGCTTGTTCCGAATTGGTAACTACAGTGCTGTAGTCCCTTTGTACAAGGAAAAACAGAATGTTTGGTATATCAACCTGATTTATTGAACACATTTTGGGTTGGCCCTAAGGTTTGACAACACGTGTTTCGACCTAGTCTGTCTTTTTCAAGGCAACAGAAAGTTCCTAAATCTATGTTTGTGGTCGGTACTGCATATTTAAATTGTGAACAGCAGTAAATAGTCAAGTCCCAATGACTCCTATAATATGCTGATAAGTCTTCTGAGATAACATCACCCATAGTGTAAGTTCTTCGATTCTTGGATCACAGGTAAGTGTCTCCAAACAGGTATAATGCCCCCATGGGAATCCCACAGATTTCTGAGTTTAACACAATCCTTATCAGGCACCTCCTCATTGACGGTCCCCATCCCCTTTTGGCGTGCAATTTCTCCATTAACTATATGGGCAAAACACATCTACGCCTGTTGTCATGGAACGATTAACTCGATGAAATATAACATGCATGTCCTTAATGCCAACCCTTGCAAGCTCTAGTCAATTCATCGATACAATGTTGAAAAAGAAATGCAGCCCATAGTGCATATCAGCTCCACAAACTAGAAGTGGACATCATGAAACTCTTTCTGTTTCAACAAGCAACAGCATGACTAAATAGTTTAGAAAAATGTATCTCCAACACAACAGGTTTAGAAAAAGTATTAACTCTGTGTCTAAACTGCAGGATAATACTACATTGTAACCTTGACGTGAAACAAGATTTAGTCAATAGAGGAATTAGTACAGATGTTGGCTTCCAAACATATCCACATGAGAGCAACATACAGTTTGTAAACATCGACTTTGACAAACTTGCAGAAGTTAAGAAAATAGGCTGCACAATAGCACGTTTCCTTCTTTTCAAAGACATTTACGCATGTAGAGAACACTTTTCTCTATCTCTTGCATATACTGTTACTATTCACAAATCGCAAGGTTCAGCCTTAGATCACGCGTTGATTGACATTGGCAGCAGAGTCTTCAAAGAAGATATGAGGTACGTAGCACTTCACATCTCTGTACACTCAATGGTCTATTCATAGTTATGATATGATTTGGCATTCATAACGCTTATTTATAATGCACCTGTACACCAGTGTTTCTAGGAGCACAAGACAAGGGAGGAAAGACATAGGGAGGACAAGACAAATGATCTTACTAGGCCTTTTGTCAGTCAGATCATGCAAGTGTGACAACGCGAAGTGCAGGGGGAAGGAGAGGGGGACGTGCAAGGGAGAAGATAGGGGGAAGTGCGATCAGAGCAGCAAGTCTCTGAGTAAGTGTTTCCTGGGTAGCATGGCTCTAGGTAAGTGCAAGGCGGCAGGGGGGCTGTAGTAGTAACAGTTACAGCCCCTAAGTATGCAGTAGGCCAGGAGGCAGTGGAAAGAAAGACTGGTTGTGGAGGAGCTTGATACCCAGTGAGACTCTGGGGGATACAAGCAACCAGTCAATGCTGCACACAGGTACGTTAGCAAGGGAGCGAGTGAGAGATGGCAGAGCCGAAAAGGAGGATCTTGAGCTGCTTCCAGAACTTCAGGTGGTCCGGCTCAATTCTGAGTGGTGCAGAGAGGCCATTCCACAAGGATGCACCTGCAGAGGAAAAATATCTACCATCCACTCTCTGCCTGGGGAAGCGTCTGACCCTCAGAGAGTTGGAGCTAGCTCAACAAACGGCTCTAGAAGGAAGGTATTTTGAAAGGGAGAGTTGGAGGTAGTGTGGGCCCTGGCCCTCAAAGCCTTGTGGATGAAGCAGAGGCTCTTGAACTTCATCCTTGTAGTCACCGGGAGCCAGTGGAGAGATCTTAGGGCTGCTGAGATATGGTTCATGGGCTCGAAACCAGGGACAAGCATTGCAGTCCTTTTCTTGATTAGTTGCAGGGGACAAAGAGTAGTGGTAGGCAGATTGCGAAAGTGGCTGTTGCAGTAGTCTAGGGCTCTGGAGACAGTCAGCCTCTGAGGGAAGGTGAGAAAAGGTAGAATACCTCTGAAGAGGTGCAGCTGGAAGTGCAAACAAAGTCAACGCTGTCATTCCGTGCATCCTAAAGTACAACACGCTATGTGCACTGTACACTCCCCACCTTTCTATGCATCCTGTACCTAAAAGAAAACAACCAAAGAAAACTAATACAAACAGAACCCATAGCAGATCTCCTAGAAACACAGCTGAAAAAAGAAAGAACAACTACTACTCCATCTTGCAATACAACCACAAAACTCTTTAGTCCAAAAAGAATAGAACGTGCATCATAAAACAAAGAGATACATGGCTGAAATCACATCACAAAACAGCTGCAGGCCCATCAAAGAATACAGAAGAAAAACTCCTAGGACCATTTAAATTCCAAACCACAACTGGAGTAAATTGCTATGCAAATGTAGCAATAAATATTCTCTTCCAATTGCAACCAATTGTTCACAACATTTGCTTAAACGGCTCGGGTCAATTGTGTTTACAAATGCTCGTGCTTCATAGATATGCCACAAATAATCCTGACATTGCTTATAGTGTCTCAGGTATAAGGCAGCAATTAGGCTACTTTGCAGGAATGGTAAAATTCACCATAAACACACAGGAAGATCCACAAGAATTCCTAATGTACTTACAACAAGTACTAGAAACCAAAAGCATCCCTATAAATAAAATCTTCCAGATTTCATACACGTGAAAACATACATGCACTCTCTGCAACCATGTTTCACAAGAACACATCCATAATGAATGATTTGTGTATGTACCCATACCCAATTCTGAATTCATTCCATTTCAGCTGCTTCTTCAGAATGCACATCATGGCATATTATGCCCTTTTTGCAATTTAAACAATCGTTACAGCATACAAATAAACTCACATGGCCAATATTTCATACTAATGCTTGTAAGGTAGAATGCAGATGGTACCAAAAATAACTGTAAGCTCACTAGCTTCACACACAGGCAAGCATCTCTTGGCAAAAAAACTTTCTCACAACAGAAGGCATAATCTACCACACTGGTGCCACAACCACTTCAGGGACTATACTGCATATGTAAATAAAAGAAGTGGTTGGTTTGAATGTAATAACACATACTTTTTCTCCAAAATATATGTTACCAGCAAACCTAACACATGCCTACTTAATATTCCTTCAACCCAAATGTGCACACCAAAGTATAGCACAATAAACAGTTAGAATAAGCCAATGGGTATCTATCTACATCCATAATACTACAATAGTAATTTTAATATACAACACAGCTAGAATATGCCAATGGGTATCTAACGACTTGCATACAACACACTTTAAACAAACATCCTATCATACTTACACTTACAGCATATATCAATGCTACCACACACATGTACTCTGTAACATGTATTGTTTAAAATGTAGTAGGTTTTTTTTAAATCAACTATGGATTTGTGTTCCCAATCACCCAATGATTATTTCAAGGCAACATAAAAACAGTGTAACGCACACTAATGTTGTACCAAACAAAGTACTTACAATGTACTGTTTATGAGGGTCTAAAAAGTACATGTATATGTGCAATTGAATGCAAATAAATGTTTTAAAATGTTTTGTTTAACACATTATACTGTTTTTCCCACAGAAAATGTAGAGATGCTGTCTGTATTTCCATATGCAACTAAGTATCCATACCCAATCTTATCTTTCTTTTTTCTTCCTCTACAGATACCATAAGCACTATCCTCAATCCACATTACACATACTGTACACTCCCCTACAGCACCTATAATTACTATACACATATCACTGTAGTGGTTGTGATGAGTGGCCAGATTCTTGGGGGCATGGCTTTATAGTGGTTGTGACCAGTGGCCAGATTCTTGGGTACATGGCCATAAACCAAGCCTCCAAGAATCTGGCCAATGGTCACAACCACCACAATACAATTAAACCATAAAACAAGAAGGTACAGCACACCTTCAAATAGCAAGACTCACCTGGAACCGGCCCAATCCCACTGCTGTCCGCGGATATTTGTTCATCTCCGTGGACATGAACAGTGACTGCGGACATGGCGGCGCAGCAGCACCATTTTGTTTCACTTATTAAAACAGTCCCCTCTTTCAAACACAAAGTAACCCCAAATTCAATTTCCAGAATTCTTTTCACAGCGCTGTCCATGGACAACAGCATCTGTTGCAGGTCCAATATGGTGACTGTTTAAAAGATTCTGATGTTCCTCAAGTTTTTGAAAATCCACGGACACCAAGCCACTCCCTGATTGGTCCATGGGTGTCCACGGACTCCGAATCAGGAAATGAGTGTGCGGACTGGACCCAGATAATTCTAATTTGTGTTTACTTACTTTTTTGCTCTTTTTTAAAAAACTAGTGGATGGATTCACACTCAATTTACAAAAGCATGCTTTTGGGACGAGTCTGCTGCTTCTGCCACAAGTTTGGTGAAAATCTGTCCACCGTTTGGGCTGTAGGAGCGAGCAAACATTTTTTTCTGTTGTGTCTATGAGGATGTCAAATATGTTGGGATCCCCCTATAGCTCCCCCCCGATAAAACTGCACCAAACTTTGGATAATCATTCTGATGTGGCCATACACTTTTTTTGGGAAGTCTCACGAGGATTCATTGAACGGCGCCAAAGTTATAAGCCACCCAAAAAGTGTTATTTCTATGAGTTGAGCAATTTAACCATAACTACAGCTCCACTGCCGCAGGCCCTGTAATACATATGTATATATTCAATGAAAAGTGGGAGTTTGTCTTAGCAGTGCATGGTGACGGCGTGAGTTATGTTTGCTTAGCTTACCATACCTGGTGAATTTCTGGGGTTTTTCAGTTTTACTTTTAACCATAACGTTCCTTTAACAACGTTTTTTCATTGCATTTCATAGCTTTTTATTAGAGCAACTTTACAATAATGTACCTTTAAAAAAGATTTTTCATTGAATTATACCAGTGCACCCTAATTTGCTAAAACCTACTAATATCATACTTACCCCAAAATACAACATTGTTCTCCAATTTAGAAAGTTTCACCTTAAAGCTCTGCCTTTTCCCACCTACTAGCATCATTTTTAACATTTCTATACTCTTTTTGCAACATTTTCCACTGTTTTTGTGTCGCCAACGTTCGCGGACATCTGGCGTCATTGCAGACTTTTCAGACAGTATCACATTCGCGCACATCATGATGACGTGTTCACTAATCAGTACGCACTTCGTGAATGGGTCCATGCTTCGCGAACAGTCCAGAACTGCATTTTCTGCTGATCTAGGAATTTTTTTTAAGCTCAAAATGTACCCTTGCACAGCTCCTCCACTGATTCTTACTCATTATGAATTAACTATATAGCACACAGCACATACTTAGAAAAATATTAGGAAAATTGCTATTCATCTTAAAAATGGCATCAGCTATTGCCATCCCTCCTCCCCAAGAGCCACCACCAGCTGGAGGACCTACACAATGAAATAAGCGCAATACTTCAAAAGACAATCAATCAACAAAGTACTTACAATGTACTGTTTATGAGGGTCTAAAAAGTACATGTATATGTGCAATTGAATGCAAATAAATGTTTTAAAATATTTTGTTTAACACATTATACTGTTTTTTTCCACAGAAAATGAACTAGAGATTCTGTCTGTATTTCCATATGCAACTAAGTATCCATACCCGATCTTATCTTTCTTTTTTCTTCATCTACAGATACCATAAGCACTATCCTCAATTCTATTACAATCATAAATATTTTGAAGATGGGGTAGAAGAAGTGCGTACCTTGAACACCAAGAGACAATCTTGAGTGTGGCAGTATCAAAGGCTAAAGCTACCAAAGTGAAATGCAGTGAGTGCACCACTGTACTCAGTAATGCACAACCTGTGCAATACTCCTACGGGACCAACTCCACGCAATGTCACACCAAATCCAACCACTGCAATGCACTCAGAAAGGCTGTTCCCTTCTTAGGAAGTAGTAGGCTGTCTTCCTCCACCTCATCTTCCTCAACCAATGCTGTAACCACACATCCTACTTCTGCGGGACACAAAATCTCAACAACTACCTCGCAAGCGATAAAAGAGGCTGTTGATCCATATTTTTCTAAAACAACAGTACTCTGTCTGTACTGCAACACCACACTCTGCAGGGGGGAGCAATTTCAAAGTGCTTTTGAATCTGTTATCAAGAAGCATGAGAAACACTGCCCTCTACCTTAGATTTAACACATGCACAACATCTTCCCCTGTCCACCTACCCCTCCATATGTTTGGTTGGTGGCCCTTCCCTTATTTACCTCCCAACCTTACTTTCTGCCCTCTCCTGCAAAAACAAAAACAAAATTCAAAAAGGTTTTTTTTACGAACAACCTTTTACAGTTAAAACATAGAACTAAAACAATAAGATTCTAGACTCCATCTACTTTACATTTTTCAGTAAAGTAGTTATATTCAATAAGATTCTCCAACATTCCCATTATCATTTTCTACTATGCTAATGGAAATAATGGACAATTGTATACTAGAGAAAAAGAAAAAAGCACAGAAACAAATTTCTGTCCGAAATGTTTCTCTGTAGCATACAATAAACACCATAATCCATTGCCGTTTATAACCATCCACACTCTCCACATTCCCCTGTCCAGCCGATGCCGTATTAGAAATCCCAGATTGCACATGCACACCATCACACAAAACAACACTTCTACTCTTTTTACTGTTATGTTTGTAACACTCCCTCATTCCTGCTTTAAACCGTTCATCCACCGATCACATAAAAAACTTTACATGTTAAACTTCTACCCACCGACTGCCATTTAACAATGTTCTACAAATCTTTTGCATCTGCATTTCCCATGCGTACAGCCAAATAATTGTACATAGTGCTCCTATAAATGCACATATGTACTGTGCAATGACGGAATTGCATAATTAAAAGGGGCAGTACAGATGGCCAAGTGCTCATGAGAGCCCAGGAGGGAAGTGCAAAAGGATCCCAAGATGGGAGGCCACTAGCTAACTGCTGGCACAGAGGAGTCCCAAGGGTGGAGTACGTCTTAACCGTAACATCCCTTTAACAGAGTATTTTCTGTCAATTGAATAGGTTTTTATAAGTGAAAATGTTTCATAATGCTACATCACTGTATATAGGTTATTAATAACTCCTCTTTGAACATATATGAAAGAACTATGAATTATAAACCTCCTTTAAACATTTTGGAATGCATACTTATCTGAGTTGTTATCAGCAGAGCATGCACCAATAGGCAAATCAGAGTAGACATTTGTCCTTGCCCAAGGCCAGGCCCTCTGCCCAAGATAGAAAAGTTATATCACTATTTCTTGTACTTGCATTTCGCCAATTTGAATAAAGTAAAACACAGGACAGATCTCCAAATGCATCCGTTTAAGTCCTTGCTGATTCTTCTTGCACAACTTTGCTGCAATCCCATCCATGACTCTTTCTAAAATCTTTTGTGCATATTCGTCAAACGGCAACAAAGTTATAACCCATCTAGAAATGTTAAAATCCCCCTCTAATTTTGCCCCCTCTTTACAAAATCCCACCAAACTTTGCAAAAACATTTAGATCTGGGTCTTAAATCTGTTTACAAACTTTTGTGCAAACTTGTGAAACGGCACCAAATGTATATGCTATTCAAATATGTTGGGAGCCCCATGTAATTTTGTTCCCTCTTGGCAAAACAGCACCAAACTTTGTAGAACCATTCATGGTCACGTCTAGAATAATATTACAAATGTTCATAAAGTTTCATTGAGTAGTGCCACTTATATAAATCATCCAAATACATCATCCAAATACTGCTTTTCACCAACAATGTAAAAGTATGTATGAATGCCCCTGAACTGAGATGTTTGCGAACATTACATGACTGTCCCCGAACTGTTCGCAGACATCGGAGATGAAAAAACACCCAGTTTCTTATTTGTATGGCCATATCCCATGCCATCCTCATCATAATTAGTAATTTCAGACATACGCACCACATGGTAGTATCTTAAAAGTAGTCTCCAGGGCTGTATTACCGACATGAGTAGAGGTCTATATCCATGTAAGAAGGTCCTTCCTGTCACATGGTCTTTTTCTGCAGGGATGCATGTGCCACGTGTACCCATCCAAATATGCATGGAAGTGCAGCATCTTTGAAGAGGCTTTGGAGGGAAGCATAGCTACTGGCACAGTGTGGCACTGTATTTCTATGATTGTAGTTTCAAGTCAGTTTCATTCCTGCATTGCTCTAAAACCACATGTGCATGTTATGCAATGTACAGTTTTCCTTTAGCATGTGTATATGTGTTGCTATTATACTTATGGGGTTTGGTGTAATCTGCGAACCTGTGATTGTCTCATATAAGCCTGCCATCAATGTGGTGTGTGTGAACGCCTGTCGAGTCAGCCTCTTTAGTTAGATAAGCTCTAGAAGCAGGGGTGTTGCTAGGTCTGGAAAGAATCCACTGCAACACTAACGTTGGGACTGCTGGGACTGTCTGGACTCGGGGATAGCTAGCTTTTTGGCTGTAGCCTCTGAGCTTCTATCCGGGGATACAACCAAAACACCCGGGATATAAGCCCCCAAACCGCCTCCTAGCGACGCCTCTGTCTGGAAGGTCCTGGCTATGAGGAGCATATGATAGGACGGTAGCTAAAATCTCAAGCTAGCTTGTGTAAAATCTCAAGCTAGCTTGTGGGAGTCTAAACCACCATCCACAATCCTGGTGCAGGGGTAAATTCTCAAGCTAGCTTGTGGGGGTCTAAACCACCATCCACAATCCTGGTGCAGGGGTAAAATCTCAAGCTAGCTTGTGGGGGTCTAAACCACCATCCACAATCCTGGTGCAAGGGTAAAATCTCAAGCTAGCTTGTGGGGGTCTAAACCACCATCCACAATCCTGGTGCAGGGGTAAAATCTCAAGCTAGCTTGTGGGGGTCTAAACCACCATCCACAATCCCGGTGCAGGGGTAAAATCTCAAGCTAGCTTGTGGGGTTCTAAATCACCATCCACAATCCTTGTGCAGGGGAGGTGAAGGATGCCCATGTCTGTGTATGTGACTAACATGGTAAAAGAATCAATGCTTAGAGAGAGAAACTCCCACTACAACATGCCTCCTGCCTGTGGCCCCCTTTTTGTGCACCCTCATACAAACGCTGCAACGTTTCCTTGCCACCTCAAGGGTTCTGGTAGTGCTGGTCATGTCATTGACAATCAGTTTTGCTGTGGATTTTCTGCGCCAGGCACACCTCCTCTGAGTAACATATCAGAAAGGACAGCGCACAACTCACTTTCAGGATAATTCTCGCATCTAAGGGCATACACCCACAGACTGATCCCACCCAAATATAAAAGGGTAAAAGGTGGTGGTGAAAACTTCTCAACAGTGGCAGCAAATCAATGGAACTCCCTCCCACCACACCTAAGAAAATAACCCTCTTACTGGACCTTCAGGAAGGCTCAGCAAACCTGGTTATTTGCCTGAACACCTGAACTTCTGCAGCGTTACCACACCCTAGCCATGTGCACCTGACTTTTACTTGAGTGTAACTGGTTGTAAAAGCGCTGTGACAATGTGCGCTTAATACATGGCAAATAAATAAATAAAGTGTAGGGATAACTTTCAGATTAGTTCCCCCTTTTAAGGTGCTTTGTGACCTGCTCTGTCCCCAGCACCAGCCTGCTCGCACACATCATTGTGGCTGCTGCATTAGGGAAATCACTAAAAGCGCACACTCTATGCACGTGAAAAGGGCCACTTCCAGTGCGTGCATGTCATTTCTCTCTCTCTGTGAGCCCATGCCTTTGCACCTAGTTTTCGCGCTCTTTTCATTATTTTGGTGTGAACATTACTAGCAACTGCATGGAGCACAGCTGCTGTTTGCTGTCTACCCCGCATTTGAATGATTAATGGCCTCATTGTGATGTCCACATTGCATGGAACTATGGGAAAATGCGTCAACGATTGAGCAGTAAGTTCTTTCTGGTGATTGTGATCCATATTCGTCCATATTCTAAGAGACAGATCAGTGAATGACCTCATGCATGCAGTAAAGACTGATGTAACTTGGGATCCACCTGTGTTTCAGTATCCTTTACCGCACAAGTGGGCATTCCTGGTTGACTTCTGACTTGCACGCTTAAGCTTGATGGAGATCAGCAATGGGACCTGCACCTGCAAATACGTTGCTGGACAGTGCCATATAGATTAGATTGGACTTTGTTTTTTGCAGTTGCAGGAATATCAGGCACCATTGATATCAACGTATTTCTGCAATCCCAATTTCGAGGCCTCTGGGCACGAGGATTTCCTGCCTAATTGCCAGATCTCAATTTTGGCTTCCTGCATGACTTTCTCATACCTGTGAAAGTACTCCTGGTGTTGGCCAGAATAAGAGTGTGTGGCCAAATTAACCCTTTCGTTGTACTGTACTTGAGAGCAACAATTGGGCATCAGTCTTTTTATCGGTCGAAGTAGCAATCTCACTGAGACATTTCACCACTATTTTGGCCCCAGTGAATCTCTCATACATGCCCAACACAGCCTTCCAAGATGTGCATCTTTTTAACAGTTGGCAGCTCTCTCTTATCCACCTGGGGTGGCAGCACTTGCAACCTGCATGTGCTGGCCACAAATGCCCTGGAGAGTGTGACATAGACATTCCTTCAACCAGATACAGGTTGAGGCATATGTAGTTCCTGTGCAATCAGTGTGCGGAGGGTTGAGCACCTGTCTGGTCTGCATGCGATAGACAGGGAATCATCGTTCTAGCCCAGTGAACAGCTTCCCAGCTGGGTGAACTCCTCAATCAACTGGACATAAGGGTTTGATCTGCTAAACCAATGTTATTTTGTTGCATGCAGTAGACATTTCTGATCCCACTGTATTTTGTTGTTGTTTTATTTCTAAAAAATTGTTTTATTGTAGTCTCTATTTTTTGTGGGCGTGGTTTTCTTTAAATCTCATATTTCAAGTCCTGCAACCTAAATGGAAATAGGCGGGCACACAAGTGAATGTGTTCAGTATTTCTTATTATTTATGATGTATTGTTTGTATATATTCCTTGGTTTTTTTTGGTCAATGGACAGTACCAGTCACATTCCGAATCTCGTCTTTTCTCTTTCGGTGGGCCTATCAATGGAGGAACCCTTCCAGGCCGCAGGATATGAATTCAAATTAAAGAAATTCAAAAAGATGGACTTCACAGTAGCGTTAAATTTAATAAATGGACACCACTAGAATGTTTAGAATTGTAACAAAAGGGGAGGATACGACTTTGGGCCTCATTACACGGACGGCGGTGGACGAAGGTGCTATTAGCACCTTGGTCCATGCCGGTAAAATAACGCCACCGCCTTGGTGGAAAGGGGAATTACCGCCCTATTTCAAGGTTGGTGGGGCGGTAATTCTCCCTTCCCCCATTGCCCTTCCCCATTCCCATTTTTGCCCCATAGGGCATAATGGGAATGGGGAAGCTGCTAATTAAGGCACCGCAAATTGCGGTACCGTAATTAGCTCCCTGGTCCCTTTGCGGGTTGGTTTTTAAGGCCTGCAAAAAGCAGACGTTAAATTCTCCAACCCGCAAAGGGACCTCGTAGTAAGGCGGTAAGGGTTTACTGGTACCGGTAAAATACCGCTACCGGTAAACCCTTACCGCCTACCGTGTAATGAGGCCCTTTGCCTTATGAGCTAAAGTATGCAAGATATAATGTGCATAGCTCCTCACAAGGAATTATCCTTAGCACACTTAATGGCAATCAGAGTGCTCTACTGGGTTAAGCAATGGTAAGGTAGTTGCTGTGACTACTTACCAACCACTCCGCAAACTAGTGTCTTTTTAATGTCTGTAGTAATTCAAAAGTGTGAATGCAGAGAGGGAACTGAAGAATTGAGTTTGATAACCAGGGGCTCCTAATCTGTTCACCTTTTTCCCCCTGGATGGACTATTTCCAATGATCATGCGGTGTTGCACAGGCTGCAATAGGTTCCTTGGAGTATGCAGTCTTTATAGCAAATCTTTTATGAAGACATGCTTTTATACCGAAACTTTTATAACGAAAACACACATTGAGAATATATGTGTGGGTGGGGTAAATGGTTAAATCTTTTCAGAAAACGATGAGGGTGGGTTTTTAGGGATGGGAAACAGGGGCTTGGGGGGCACCCCCACCAAAAGAAATGTTATTTTTTTTGTTATAAAAGTTACATTATATGTGCATTCTGCATAAAAGGGGTCGTTATAACCATAGACATGTAACCGTTCCTTGGCCACCATGATATGAGGAGGATTTCTGCCCCGAGCATACATAGGCTTTGGCCCCATATTGCCAATGTTTGTTTTTGCTCCATTTGTCAATAGATGAGCAAAAAATAAATAAACACATGGCCAAATCAGAAGGGCGTTTGAGGAGGTGAGATTTGAACCCAGCTCTCAGGGGTGTTCCATTTTCAGAGGCGAAGTTCTAATCCACTTCACAACCAAAGCTGTAACTATTGAGCTCATAGAAGCATGCATAAGCTTTAACACGTGATCATACATCACTATACACTCAGATTAGCCTGCACTGTATACATGGACACCTCCATTTCCATCTAGCACCACGCCGTGGTGATCCTTTACAGTAATCCTTTCCCACTCTCCCTGTGATCTATTATCATGATTTTAGGACCAGGGAGGTAGATACTTACCCACGCAAACACAGGGACTGGTTACCTTTCCTGTCAGTCATTTTCCAATACTTACTACTGTATCCAGCTGCACCATTTTAATTTCATTCTGAATTTACATAATGTATGGTTTGACCAACGTTCTCTTATGCTGGGAGGATCTGCGATTGGAGTCACGATATAATTAATTCTAGATATCTGCCATTTCAACACAGAGCACCAATCCAATAACAAGAAGAAAAGTACACAGACTCGAGATTGTGACACACCTGGTAGCACACGATCTCCCGGCCATTATGGATTGCAGTGCATGACAATAATCTGCAAATATGAACAACAAGGCACACTTAGAAGGTTACAATTAAGAAATGACCTACTTAATCAATATAAAGTTCATAAACAAATCAAAGTAGTACAGGGAACCAACTTGTGGCTCCTAGTTTCAACTGCTACCCCTGATGAAAGTTCAAGAGGATTGAGAACTGAAACACGTCGGGGTAGCGTGTTTGTCCAGAGATATCCAAAGTGACAATGTACATTTCTCATAATATGTGCTGTTGAATAATAGTTTTTTGATTGTTATGCAATTTGTCCAATGATTAATCGTTGTGTTTTATGTGTGCAATGTGCATTTTATGTTGAGTCTCAAGGCTTGTATATTTTGACATATAAGTGTATTGGATTTGTAATTTGATTGCATAGGTTCTCTTGTTCATATGGACATGATACGTTTTTTAAAGGCATACAATAAAATGTATAACAGCAATAAGTGAACTCTATGTGGCCATCCTTTCGAATATGAAAATATGGAGGGGAGCCTTTCGTTTTCGGATATGATATGAGCTTACATTTTTTCCAGGACCTCTCATTGGATCTTCAATTACATTACATATAACCAGTCAAAGATAGAAGGCAAGTGGTTACATATAACTCTCCCTTGAAACCAATAGTCACGTTAGAACCAGCTAAAAACCAATAAAACACAGTTCAAAGATGCAACTGGTATCAATTCAAACGTCCTTTGGGAAGCCCTCTAAATACAGGAGGAGGTCAGCACTGGTTGAACTCCCACCTCTATTCCATGGTGCATTTACCTTTGCATTCAGACTTCTAAGCACCTGAATGGGGCTGAAACACATGTTGCGCAGCATCTTCCTTTTGCCAAGACGAGTGCATTGCCCCTGAGCTAGCCACCTTTTGCCAGCATGTTGCACCACACGTTTCACCTTTGTAGTGGCGTAGATAGTCTAATAATCGCCTATCCACGCGGATTTCCATCACATTTCTTTTTTTCTACTTCGTCTTCATGCAAGTGGAGTGGGTGTGTGGTGGGAGTGGGTGTGCAGTGGGAGTGGATGTGTGGTGGGAGTGGGTGTGCAGTGGGAGTGGGTGTGTGGTGGGAGTGTGGTAGGAAAGGGAGTGTGGTAGGAAAGGGTGTGTGGTGGGAGTGGGTGTGTGGTGGGAGTGGGTGTGTGGTGAGAGTGGGTGTGTGGTGGCAATGGGTCTGTGTTGTGAATGGGTGTGTGGTGGGAGTGGGTGTGCAGTGGGAGTGGGTGTGTGGTGGGAGTATGGTAGGAAAGGGAGTGTGGTAGGAAAGGGTGTGTGGTGAGAGTGGGTGTGTGGTGGGAATGGGTGTGTGTTGGAAATGGGTGTGTGGTGGGAGTGGGTGTGCAGTGGGTGTGCGGTGGGAGTGTGGTAGGAAAGGGAGTGTGGGAGGAAAGGGTGTGTGGTGGGAGTGGGTTCACGGTGAGAGTGGGTGTGTGGTGGGAATGGGTGTATGGTGGGAATGGGTGTGTGGTGGGAATGGGTGTGTGGTGAGAGTGGGTGTGTGGTGGGAGTGGGTGTGCGGTGGGAGTGGGTGTGCGGTGGGAGTGGGTGTGTAGTGGGAATGGTGTCTGGTGGGAATGGGTGTGTGGTGGGAATGGGTGTGTGGTGGGAGTAGGGTTGTGGTGGGTGTGTGGTGTGCGAACCATGGATTCTTCCTGGCTGTGCCGCATTGATAAAGCCCTACTGTGCCAAGGTGAGCCAGTCTGTTTCTGTTGGGCGGCAGTCTCTGAATTCTGTGACCTTTTCCTTTCCATCAAGGCAAGCCATTTTCACTATAATGTATTGTACACCTCCAGAACACTATAAAGATACGGTAGCCACTGCGCTTGCTAATGGTTTTTAAAAGGCTGTACTCCCCATCCCCAATGTAGGAACACAATACATCAGTTGGGTCCTGTCCACTTAGATGCACGGTTTTAGTGTGGTCTCCTAGTTCAGCATCGCTGTTGCTGCTGCTTTACACACACTGCCAGACGCTCTTCTTAGGACACAAATCGTGAAACCCTTCCATCACTCTTGGATATTATAGAAGGCAGGGCGCACTTCCTCTTTTTCTAGCACATTAGATGATACGATATGTTATGTATAACGCGCTTAGTACCCAGAAGTTTCTAGGCATGGACCTGGGGATTGAACCTGTGCTGCACCGTGACGTCTTGCTTCCAAGCTGAGCTATCCTCCCGAGATGAACACAAATGAATTTTGGAGGCATTGTTGTTTTCACCAAAGTAAATCATGTACGGAAGATATTAAATTGAAATGCAACCATATTTCTACCCCTGTATTTTGCTGTTTGCGTCCCTTTTGGCATATGTCATAATATGGGCCTGCGATGTTAATGTGCAAACCCGCGAAACAAGTGACAAAGAAAACAGAGGAACTCTTGCAAGACTCACACTGGGAAGGGGTTCTCGAAAACACCGACTGTAGGCAAGGCGATTAAGTACAGAACAGGGAGACTTCGCAGGTTCACAAATTGACATTCTGTACTAACACATTGAAGGATTGGTATTAGGACATTGGGCCTCATTACACGGATGGCGGTAAGGATTTACCCGTACCGGTAAAATACCGGTACCGGTAAATCCCTACCGCCTTACTACGAGGTCCCTTTGCGGGTTGGGGGATTTAACGCCTGCTTTTTGCAGGCGTTAAAATCCAACCCTCTAAGGGACCTCGGAGCTAATTACGGCACCGCAAAATTGCGGTGCCGTAATTAGCGCCTTCCCCATTCCCATAGAGCCCTATGGGGCAAAAATGGGAATGGGGAAGGGCAATGGCGGAAGGGGGATTTACCGCCCCTCCAACCTTGGAATGGGGCGGTAAATCCCCTTTCCGCCAAGGCGGTGCCGGTATTTTACCGGCATGAGCCATGGCGCTAATAGCGCCTTGGCTCACCGCCTACCGTGTAATGAGGCCCATTGTATTTGTTTTTTGTTATTGTTTAGGGTGATGCAAAGAGGAAAGTGTAAGAGGGGCTTTTTTGGTTTAATTAATGCTTTTTAAAGGGAGTAAGGGTAAAACGGAAGATCAGAGAGGCACCCTAAATATCACAAACAAACAAAACGGGATACAAGAGGTATCACGCCAAAACATCATTAACAACTAACAAGGGCCTCCAAAACACTCTTAACTTTCCTAAACGCACTAAAAACAAATTAAAGCTCTTCAAAATCACCAATTTGTGAACTTGTTCTGTTGGCTCCTACCTCACAGCCAAGCAAATCCACAAAGGCCTCTGATTGGCTGGGTGAACTCCCTTTGGACTTTTCAATTGGACACCAGGCTTCAAACACACCTTGGATCTTAAGCAGGGTTCGACTCTTAGAAGATCCTGAGGGGCAGGTCGAACCCACCAGGAAAAGCCTGACCTTCACACTGACCACATTTTGGAATTTTCAAGCATGACTAACCACCACAGTCACTTGCCCTGAGTGGAGGAGGCCTCCTAGGATTGCCCTACATTTTGGCATGTGTCAGGAAGTTCCAGAGGCAGAGCCTGGCCAAACACCATCCAGAAAAATAACACCAGAAATCTGGCCATATTTTGGCTGCGTTCCCCCTGCTCTGCTGGTTCTGCCATGGCATTTGTCATCACAGCACAAGCCAAGGGAGTGTCCCCGCTGTCTTTGCCGTTGCATGAGGGAATAGCATGCACTCAAATGAACAGCACCCCTTCCCCCGGTGGTGCTGAGTGATGGGCTCCCTGCTTGTCGGTACTCCCGCCGATGTGTGTATTTCTACACTACGCCATTCCATGCAACATGTCAACAATACGCGCGCTGTACGTTGTTGTGTGGCACCTAAACGTTTCCATTTGAAGTGTTTATACTGCGAGACTGTGCACAGATAGTCTAGGAATGACTTTGTGTTACAGTCGAGGCATGAGGGTCTGGTGTGTGGGCATACCTGCCTACATTTGAAAATCAAAATTCCTAAGATATATGCCCCGCCCACAGCCACACAAGACTCCGCCCAGTTGCACACGGCCCACCCACAAGCCCCGCCCACCTGTCAAAAAGGTAAACTTGGTTGTTGTAGCCTTCAGTTTGCCTACTATAGCATTGAAAATAATTAATTCAATGCTATAGTAAGCAAAATGAAGGCGGCACCACCATCGCAATAATAGTGCTTTCAATCCATGTCATTGGATTGAAAGCACTATTATTGCGGCGGCGCCACCTTCAGTTTGCTTACTATAACATTGAATGAATGATTTTCAGTGCTATGGTAAGAAAAATGAACACGGCACCGCCGCCGTAATAATAGTGCTTTCAATCCAATTATATGGATTGCAAGCACTAAAATTACGGACGTTGGGGGTCGGATTGAGGGAGCAGCGGCCTCATATAGTGGTGATGCGGGCAGCAGGCAGGAACATTTCGCGCCATTTCCGAGTCCTGCCCAGTTCAACACCCGATTGGCTACCGGCGGCAGGCAATCAGGTGGAGAATATGACGGGACCCGAGATTCAAGGGACTTTTTTCCGGAGACCCGGAGAAATGCTTAAAATTCCAGAGTCTCCAGAAACATTTCGGAGGTTAGGCAGGTATGTGTGGGCATGTTTACATTGTAGGGTTCATACTGCGGGTAACACACCAGTTTCCACATAGTTGCACTTAAGTCTTCCTTATCCTGCCGTGCTAAATGATACTGTCAGTGTTTGTCATTTTTTACGTTGTCACGCACGACGATTGCATCATGTGGTCGCTAACTCTGTGCTCCGGTGGTCACATTAGGTTGTGGCGTAGCAACGTCCTTACCCCATGCTTCCACACCACATACATATACCGATGGATAGTAACTTTGGTATACACAATGGTACTTGGCTATAACTGGTATATTGAAATTTGAACCGACTCAAAAACGGATTTTTTTTAAATATCAAATAACGTAGCTGAAAAGAAACGTAATATCAACAATAGGTTGTTCGTAATCGCCCATTCTTGCCCCAGGCCCACCCAGGGAGTTGATTCAATGCGTCTTTTGTTTCTATGGGGAGGCTTGGAACCAGGCAGCAGGTGCCATTTAATATTAACTAATTTTCATGTGCAAACAAATAAATAACAGAGCCCGTCCCTCATTCCGTTCCTTTGTTTAACAGTGTTTGCTTTTTCAATTGAAGGTTGGCCATAAGTTACGTTTGCTTTCTGGCTGAAGATCATAGAGGTGGGTCAGCTCAGAGTTACCGGCCGCTACTTCGACTGAAATCCAGTGCAAACTCTTTTAATCCTGGATCTCTCGTTTACAGAGGACTGCAGCAAAAATGGTATTCAGCAGAAAGGGAGTGACCAAGGGACGAAAGACACTTCTGACAACTAACCTGCCCTCCGCATCCCAATGGCAGCTTTGCCACCCTTTTGTGCTGCTTGTGGTTCAATTTCCTAAGCATTGCATCCAGTTGCTAAGGTCTCCATCCCACATTACCAGGCCGCCTCCTAGACATCCTTCTGGAACTCTGAGATGGCCTGTTGCCAAAAATGAATGATCACCAATGCGACTCTTTGGTCAGAGAAAAAGCAAGTATATGTGAGGATTTGGGCGATATTCTGCTGCCATCCACACATGTTCAAAAATGTGCACTACTATAAATTCAAAAATAAGGGTTTACAAATTATACATTTACCATTTGTATTTGTATTTATTTATTTATAACGCGCAATCCCTCAGGCCCGGAGGCATCAGGGCGCAATTTGTACAAGGTTACAGAAATGCAAATATACAGAAATCATTACATAGTATACAATACAGTTTTACAAATCTTAGAGAAAAAAGTGAAACATTGGGCCTCATTACGGGGTTCGGCGGTAACCATGCCGGTGCTACCAGTAGGTAGCCGCCAGACCGTAATGAATTACTGGTGCCTGACTTCACGGTAACACCAGGGGATTACAACCCCGGGGGGGGTGGCAGAAAGTCAGGCGCAAGTAAAATGTTGTTCCCCTTTCCCGCAGAGTCCATAGGACTCTATGGGAGTGGGGACCACAGAAGCACGGGCACCGCTAACAACGGTGCCAGAGTTTATGTGATGATCTGCCCATCGTGGCCGCTGTACCCAGCAGGTTCAGACCTGTCGGGCAGGGCGGCTTCGGCAGGCAGACCTGGAGTATGCCGATCCGGACACAACGGTACCGGTAAGCTTACCGGCACTGTTGTTCCAGACCAGCATGCTTGTAAAGATTGTGTTACTTAGGCCAATTCTAGCAGGAGATTATTGAGATTATTCTTTCTCGCCTGCCTAGGAGGCTATGAAGTGTGGGACTATAGATGGAATATTTCAACAGTCTTGGCAAAGCGAGAAAGACAAACTGAAAAGAGAATTAAAAACAGCACCTGAGTCTGATTTTGAATGGGAACCTTAGGCAGGCAAGGCCATGGATTAAACCACGAGATTGGGACATGGTCATCTTTTGGAATATTTTACTCATGTCCCAAGGTCAAAAATCACCGGATTGAGCATAGTCAGAGAAAGGTAAAGAAAGACTGTGGTTAAACGTTATTGATACTAGATTACGTTGAAGTATACGTATATATAGAAAGAACGTGTAACTGCACACCTTTAGGCTTATTGTTGCATGGAGAGAAGTTTTTCAATAATTATTGCCTCGGGGACTCCAATTAAGAGGCACAGAGGGAAATATCCTAATTTGTTTGGCAATGCAAAGTGCCTCGGTTGCCGGAATGAAACACAGGGCCATATGTCCCAAGTGGAGAAAGCGAGAGTATTGCCCAACATTAGGATGCTCCTATCTGACAAGTATGCATGTAATGGAGCAGAGTGGTGCCACTACACAAAGCAATGTCCACAGCGTGTCGTTCACATGGCGTATTCTAACCTTGAAACGCCGTGTCTATGGGGGTCATTACGATTGCGGCGCTAAGGGGTTAACAGCGCCGTAAAAGGCTGCGGCGCCATTAACCCCTTAGCGCCTAATTACGAGGTACCTTTGCGGGACCCGACCTGAACGGCTGGTCTGGACCAGCCGTTAAAGTAGGGACCCGCAAAGGGACCTTCGAGGTAATTACGGTACCGCTATTTGCGGTACCGTAATTACCGCCTTCCCCAGTCCCATTGAGCCCTATGCGGCAAAAATGGGAATGGGGAAGGGCCAATGTTCAATGGGGAATTACCGCCCCGCCAACCTTGGAATGGGGTGGTAATTCCCCATTGAACATTGGCGGAATCGTTACAACACCAGCAGCAACCATGGTGCTAATAGCGCCATGGGTTACCGCCAGTGTTGTAATGAGGGCCTATGACTTGTATGAATAGTGAAAAACGCCATTTGATGTGAAGACGTCTTTTACAAGGACGACATTTTAGGGCATAATGTTCGCTAATGTGAACATGTAGTAAATAAACGATGGCCTCCATTTGCACTATTGTTGGACGTGGGATGAGCACTTTCAAATGACATGTCACTGCATAGCTGTGAATAAAACCGTGTAGCTGTGCATTCTGCAATCTATAGTAGCGAACACACTTAACGCCTGCCGATTAGTGATGATGAGCAAATCTCAGGGGGAGATTCGTGTTGGGCTCTGTGGACTGTCAAGGCAACATGCACCCACAATGTGTACTCAGGTTCCATCGCATAGGAGGTATGTTCTGGAGCCTGCCTTGCTTGTGAACTTGCACATCTTTGAAGATTTCAATGTGAGGGAATAACCTGAATTATTGAATTCTCAGCAGGAAATCAGCAGCTGAACCGGGCCCTTGCATCGATGAATGAAGATGGCGGAGGAAGAACCAGTCTTATAAAAATAGCAAGAACAGCCCTGTGGCCTCTGACTTTTGTGGTTTTGGTTTGGTTAGTAGGAGGGTGTGGAAGTGCTGCCCCACAGATTGATAATAGAGGAGATCAGAGGACGAATCCCAGGCAGGAGAACCCTGCATACCCCAGACAATGGAGTGCTGTGCCCTTTAGGGACAGTTTACGAGCTCTGCATGCTGAATTGTTAGTGTTGCAAATGTCCTTTAATATACACTTGTTAATGTCCCAATTAATCATATAAGATGACATGTTTTAGCTTTGCTTCTGGGAAGTCTGCATTAATTGCAATTGAAATGGAAGAGCAGCAGATACATTAGATCTGTGGTGATGTCAGCCAAAGTGAAGGCCTAAAGCTGGCGTTGGTTTGGCACCCTCTGTGCTTTCTTGTCATAGGAATAAAGAGGGTGGACAGAGGAGGAGGGTCCTATAGGATCTCCCATAGGTGCTGTTTGAACAGCTTAAGCAGTAGTGTCACCAGAGGCAGGGTGTGCAGAGCAGTGTGCAAGATGGATTCAGAAGTACCTGGACAGGCTCCACCTGGCAAGAGATACTAGTTCACTGATGCCAGAATATGCAACCATGCTTCTATGCAGCACTGCTTAGACTTGCTTTAAGAAGAGCATCTGGGCAGATCACAATTGTTTTATTTTGCTTTTTGATTCAGGAGGAATGAGTGATTTGATTGACCTGCTCTGGTGCTAGCAAAAGGATATGCACAACATATATAACCTCATTGTCACTTCCTCTATGCCAAAATACATCAGCAATGAGAATGTGAACAGAAGCCACTTCTGTGCATGTATTGCAGGACCACATCCTACGACTAACCCATGGCTCTGTGCGCCAACCTCACGGCCTTGTGATGCTCCTGTGATAATTTGATTTCTTATAGCAAACACTGCAAACTTATTTACCTTTCGATTCTGATAGAGTAACGAATACATGAAGGCAGGATACAGATGGCAAGATTGTCTTTAAAGATTATATTTATCAAGTGAGAGGCCACACACGATGTATGACCTTATTTATCTGTTTGTGGTTCTTCTAAAGCACTAACATGTCATCTCCAAGTCTCTCGGGATCACTTTAGCCCAATGTGGCTGTTTGTAGTGGTAGATTTAAGGTACAGGGCGAGTATGAAACATTGGCAGCAAAGGCCCTTGATGGTCTGGCTGTGGGGCTGGAGTAGATTGAAGCGGCAGGGTTTAGGGTGGTTTTGGAGATATCAGATCTCCAAAACTACCCTAAACCCTGCTGCGGCAATCTATACATGCTACATTTCAGACCCGTGGAACATGGAAGAAGACGTTCACCTAATACCACTGGCTGCAAGCATGGGGACTATAGGCAAATTGGATCCCATTTTTGGGCTGACGGGTCGCAAAGGCCTTTCCAGGTGGCGGACCATAAATCATCATCTCCAGTTTGGGCAAATTAATCTGCAGTCAGGTGGAGTTCATTCATTGACTGACATCCTCCATGGAGCTGCAAAGATTACCTACTACTGCACCCAGGCCATCGCCCAATTGGAAAACAACCTGGGTATCAAAAGGGTACATGTAAAAAGGGATGTCATGGGCATGGACGAGGTCGTTCAATGGCTGCATACAAAGATTAAACAAAATTGGGTTCAGTGACGATCCGCGCCAGGGGCAGTTTGCCCATAGTGGGAGCCGTGCACTGACCCACCTCCAATTATGCAATAATAATGGTTCCTTGGTTTCTAAAAAGTCCCTCCATTATTTGTATAACTGATAGGTACCATAATGGTCATATAGCACCCTTTGCTCATAATAATGCTTCCTTGGTTTCCAAAAAGTCCCTCCATTATTTGTATAACTGATAGGTACCATAATGGTCATATAGCACCCTTTGCTCATAATAATGCTTCCTTGGTTTCCAAAAAGTCCCTCCATTATTTGTATAACTGATAGGTACCATAATAGTCATATAGCACCCTTTGCTCATGACTGGATTTTTTATTGAGTACGTTGTTGACTCCTAAACTATATTTCACATTACAAGGTTTCTGGGGCCTTCAGACAAATGTATGTCACATTTAATGGTGTCGAGTACCTTGAGCTTACACGTGTTACGAGCCCCGTTCTTCCTCAGGCCTCTTCAAACAATAATATCTGATTGATATAAATCCACAGTTGATCTTGTCATTGCCATACATGATATGGCACATGTTACAATCATCACAAAGATGTGTTCGCAACCATAGTACAACACGTCATGCACATTGGGGAATTAGATGCACCCCATTCAATCCTGATTTATTTAATACCAAATTATGTGGTGAAGCACCAAAGAAAAAACGTTTTTACAAGCAATAATTGTTAGACACAAATTACATGCATGAAAAGGAGAAACAGTAAATACTAAGAACATTTATTTTTTGGGGGAGAGAAGAAAAAACGAGCACATAAAAAATACAACATAAGAATTGGCTAGTGTGTTAAGAATTCAACATTACTGACATCTTTTGATTAGTTGGTCAATTTCCAAAAATAAACCTTTTAAATTCTTTGGAAGTATTCGTATTCTGCACCATTTGTGCCTGGATGCCTATGGGCTTTGGCGCTTTAGAAATGCATTAACATAACATAACATTTAGTGAGTATCAAAGATTAGTAGTTAAGTGAGATCTTCTGTCTGTAAGCACTCCCATAATTGTGTTCTTGATATTGATAGTAATTATTTGTGTGTCTATTTTTGTCACCATGATTGTGAAAGTTACATTGGTGAAAGGAACTTTACTATGTGGTCATTAGCTGGATTGCAAATTGCATTCTTTAATTACAGGAATTCGGATCCATTCTTGCTCGTTTCAGATAACTGTGTTAATGACAACTTTATTAGTCATTTTGGATTACCAGACTGTGACTTCCACATAAAGAATATGCGAGTTAGCTGTGTAAATATTTGAGGACAGACCATCGGGTTCTGGTAGTCTCAGTGAATTGTTCTTCTGCTTATACACATCGCATCGTTGCACCTTTTAAGATGGGATATTGGAAAATAATAAGTGTTTGGAGTGTGTGATAGCATGGATTTTTGGGTTCACTTCCAATTATGCCCAAGCAGAGCCAGTCTAATGACCACACTGATACAGTTGACAGAGTCTTCCTATTTTGTGCAGGGCTGAAGTCGAGGGTACACGTGGGGGGACGGAGTCCACCCACTTTATTCAGAGGGTGGACTCAGTCCCCCCAGCTAAAATGGGCAACATTGAATGTCCTCTTTGAATTTATGAATTAAAGCCGACCTCGGGTATCAAACCACAGAACCACAGTCAGCTGGAAACTTCACCATTGCACTGTATGACCTGATGAAAAATAACAAACTAAAGTTGTAATGTCCCATTTCGGTACTGCAAGTCCCAGGGAAAACATTTGTATTGGTTCTTGGCGTTTAAAACATGCACACTGTTTAAAGATGTTTTCAAAAACACTAATGGAAGAAAATATCCTCTCTTGGTTTTGTGTGTGTGTTGATTTTATGAAAGGCAAATGCCATTCGTCCTGTTCAATTTGGGTAGTTATGCAAAGCCAATTTAATGTAATGTGCATATTTCACCTTGATATGCTGATTTCTGGCGACATCACATCGCATTGCGCTTGCTGATGAGTCCCCCCACTTTAATTTTTAGGACTTGACCCCTGATTGGGCGAGAGTAGGTTAACTATCAAAGGGAGACCTGGTTTTCCTTTTTACAGTTCTCGCACCCAAGTGCATCTGCTCAATGGACCATGCAAGTCTGGAGGTGTTTTGCATCTTCACTCTTGCTACACTCATTGGATATGCAGGCTAGCCTTGTGCAGCTCTGAGTGTAGGGGGTGCTCCTGCAGCTCCCCACACATTCAGATGGCTTGGGCTTTGACGAGGGTGTGCACTGCATCCTCCACACATGTGCATGAATCAAGAAGCTCCTCCTGCTTTCTGGTTCCTGTTCTTGCTGCACAGGAGCCAGAGAGGCATAATGGGACCCTAAGTCAGTGTGGATTCTGCACACGGGCTGCGGAAAAGGAAAATACATGTATGTATGTGTGTGTGTGACTGTGTGTTAATGAATGAGTGTATGCTGTTTGTGTGCACCATATGAATACAAAATTGCATGTTGCAAAGGTGTGCATGGTGTGTGCTGGCGAAGCGGGCCTCTGTTCAGGGTGGAGGGGAGATCTATCTTGTGCAGCTGGTAGTGGCAGCCAGCCTCGTTATATTTATTAACTATGGAATTAAATTTAAGCCAGCCTGAGTATATTTTCTCAATGTAGCAAGACTTTTTTATTATAGTGGTATCATTAAAAAATAAGTGTTACTAAATTGCTAGACTGGCGCACATGTCTACAGCCAGTCTGGTTATAGTTTCTTACTGTGCATGGCATTTATTACTGCCCATCAAGTATAAAGCAACCATTTTAAGTGTTAATATGCAGCTCGCCTAGCCTAAATTGATGCTTCCAATCTGGTTATGTTTTTTTTTTTACTGTGACTTGCCATTCTTCACTGGCAACAACTGTCACAGCAACACGAGCACTGATCCGAATGATGTCACGACAGCAGCAGCTGTATGTGGTTATAGCCCGAAAAATATCCGAATCCCTCGTATAGAACAAGGCTTTGTGTAATCATAGGGATACACTCAAGGGGAATCCTCTGGGAAAGAAAGCCCTTGTCCAGATCCAGTGACCGGGACCTCCACAAAACCACCTGATATGACTGGGAGTGGTGGTAGTGGAAGAATAGCGATACTCTCTCCAAATGCTTAGCAATGGGAGGTAGAGGTTCAGAATAAGGAAACGCCAGACAACAAGAGCAGGAGAGACCAAGAGGCCAAGAATGGAAGGAAGAAGATCAGAGAGGAAGAAAACAAAGGATACAAGCAGGGTCCATGCTTACAGAAGAAGCAACGCACTGCTCTTTTTGCAATCTCTCTTTAAATGCTGTATACCCAACTATATTCTCTGTGCTGATTCAACAGCGTTCTCTGGCGCCATCTTGAAATCCACTAGAATGTTGCTTAGAATAAAACACTGTGGAACAGACCCAGCCCGCCTTGAAGATGAAACACTGTTATGCAGATGCATCTTTCTCGACTTGTGCCATATGGACCACAAAGTGACCTTTTTATGACAGTATGCCCCCCTCGTGGGGAAAGAGGCCCTGGTATCCACTGATATCTGTTATGAAAACATTTCAGAAAAAGAGGGGCATGAACTGCAGATGTTGGTTCTCAGGTACGGTCAGAAGGTGTGTACCCTTTCCAATCCACCATGTGCTGTAAACGACCTTGAAAATAACAAGAATCACAAATAGCAGAAACTTCATACTCTGGTCTGGCTGCAGTTTCCACTAGGGGATGGAGACCCTTTCCTGCTCTCCGAAAATGATCATGTATCTGAGGCTTTGATTGAGGTACATGGAACACTGGATGTATCCTGGACCAGGAGCTGTGTAGCTGGAGTTACTAGGACACAGGTCCAATAGACTGTAAGCCCTTAAAGGGACTAGGGTAGCAAGCCGATGATTTGGAATGAACCAAACGTTTAGGCAAAAAGCGTGATGATAGCCAACCAAAGGGTTTCAATACATTTTTGGAAGTTACCTTTGTTTGAAACAACAACTTCTTTGGTATACTTTTTGATTTACCTATACATTTATTCATCTTGTTAAGCACAAATCCAGACTGTGGATGTTGTATTGCTGATAACAAAGACGTACACCATGTCTGGTCAGTTAATTCTAACTCATCAAATTGATCAGTCATTACTTGGTTCTAATGCAGTTTGCAGGATGTAGAAAGTCAGAGGTAACACATTCCAAAGGCAGAATGACCGTTTTTGTGTGCTATTTTCTTAACAGGGAGACTATGGTCCTCATTACGAATGTGGCGGTAAGGCAACAACTGCGCTGGTAGTGCTACCGGCGCTGTTGTTACCATGCCGTCACATTAGGAGTTCTGCTTGCGGTTGCCGCTCTGCACGCCTGGTCAGACCAGGCGTGCAGAGTGGCACCCGCGAGCAGAACTCGTGATTGCACCGGCACCGTTGTAAATGGTGCCGGTGCAACCATGCTCCCCACCCCCATTCTGCCTACGGGGCAGAATGGGGATCGGGGCCCGGCCATACCGTCACCCGCGAATGGTCAATTACCAGCCCATTCAACTCGTAATGGGCCAGTAATGGCCCATTCATGGGTGCCGGTGCCAGTAGGGAGTTTGGCCGTAGCCGTGCCCTTACTAAGGCTACAGCCAAACTCGTAATGAGGCCCTATGTGTACTCAATATACACCTCCCCTTTGTATATGCATACTGCCAATCTTCTAGAATGCCAAAAATAATTAATGCTACCTGCAAATAATGTTACCAGTGGCGTTCTACTGATGACAATATGACTTAATCGGCATTCTCTTCAAATATTTTATTGATTTTGTGCACCTTTTGTTTGAGAATAAAATACCAAGATGAACATATGGCTTTGGCCAGGTTTCTGGCTGTGAGAACTTGAAGGCTCCTGCTTAACAAACACAATTCTTTGTTTGCCTGCTCCAAACATTGAGCAATTCCTTTTGATACATTTACAGCATCTGGGATTCCCCCTGACTGTTAGTGTATGACTTCTGGTTTGCAATCAGTGAAAGCCGTAACCTCACCCCTGAGTCTGCCTTCTTTGTAGATTACATTCCACTAACACTGGATCCACTTGCGAGGAATTGAAATTGTGGATCAACAGGGCACTTTACTAGCTCTGGATAAATGTGCTGACTGGTTCTCCTGATGCATTATAACAGGTGTATGCCGAAAGCCAGTATAACTGAGCCTATCATGATTGGTGGAGGGTGCCATGCATTTAGCTCATAAAACATTCCCTATACTTCCAGACTCTTTGCTATTGTCCAGCATGTCCCTCTATTTGCATCAGAATTCTTCACCTTAGACTCAGATGTATTCCATAGTTCAGCATCCCATCCCTTACGGTATGTGGCAAATTTCTCCAATTAACCAGACTGTGTAGTAGGACTGGACTTGGTGACTGGAAGACTTAAATTTAAGGCACTTTGTTATGGGGTCAATGCATTATTTGCAAAAGGTCCACCCTTTCTTACTCCAACATGTCATCTCTATAATCTTTCTAGTTTACTATGTTCTTTATGACATAATACTTACTATTCCATGATTTAGTAAGGTCAGGAATGGAGGCACAGCATTTTCAGTCTTAGCTCCTTAATTCAATTGTGAAACTCCATGTCTTGTCAACCCCAAGTTACAGATAACCCTTGGATATTTAGAAAATGAAAAGATCTCTTTCTTCTCCCTCTCGCGCCTCCCTCTCCTTTCTACCTACACACTTCTATTGTGCTCCCGGTCTCACCCATCTTCTCTAACTGCTTTTCTATCACCTATCCTATTCCTCTCACTAACTCTGGAAGGAAGAAGTTCAAGAGGGACCTCCTGGTCTTCAAACCAGGCCTTCCCACTGCTGACACCTATGCCAGTGTCTCCTCCAAACAGAATCTCACCGTCATCCTCTTTGTCGTTCCCTCACACGACCCATGTACCCTACACATGGTCGCTGTTCTCTCTCCTTTCTCCTCATCACCCATTAACGGTGGCACAAGACAGAAGGTCCTCATGGCCTCCTTCATAACCTCAAAAACCATCATTAATGTCTATCTAAATGGGACCGTCATGGTCCAGGGCACTCAGCCCAACCTCCTCCTCCTTGATAGGTATCTCCCATATTTTATCAACTTCCTCCCTTCTCCTGCTGCTCTACCACCTCTCTGCCCCCTGGCCACCTACCACTTCTACCTCTCCTTCTCTGCAAATCCCTTTCTCCTCCACTGCCTACTCTGTGGCTCTACTCCCTGTCTCCTCACTGGGCCTTCTGCCACTTAGCACTACCTCTACCACCTCTCTGGCATCTCTGCCACCTCCCTCTAATACATCTCTGGCTCCTGTGCAACTCACATCCTCCTCCGCTGCCTCCTCTCAGGTGCCCCCCTCTTTCTCCCCTCTGGGCCATCTGCCCCCTCCTTCTACCTGTGCTCTGCCCCACCCTGAAAGTCTTTCAAAAGTGGAAACCTGGTCCACGTTGCCACTCTCAACTCTTGCTCTGCTGTCAAACACTCCTCTGACATCTGCCACCTCTTTGAAGACCGTGATCTGGATGTTCTCGCTTTCACTGAGACTTGGTTCATGGCAAGATCTGTCACGAGTTTTGATGCTCTCCTCCCTGAGAGCTACAAGATCCTCTCCATACCCAGGACTAGCAGGGCTGGAGGTGGAGTGGCCCTGATCTTCCCTGAGTGAGTCTCTGCCTCTATCATTCCCACTCAGGTGTACTGCTCCTGTAAATGCCTAATCTGCAGGCTCTCCATCTCTCCTGGCCTCTCTCTGATTCTGGCCACCATCTACAGGCCACCAGGCCAGGTCGCCCTCTTCCTCTCTGAATGGGCTGATCTCTCCTCCTCTCTCCTTGCCTCTACCTCTAAGCTTCTCTTCCTCAGGGATTTCAGCATCCATTTGACTCCTCTGACCCCCCTTCTGGGCTTTTACGCAAGCTTTGCCACTCTCTCTCCCTCCCTATTCTTCCCTCTGGTCCAACAGACTCAGCAGGACACAACATGGATGTTCTCATCTCCACAGACATCCCCCTCTCTAACCCTCTCACTACTCCATTCTCTTGGACTGACCACCTTCTGCTTTCCTCTCACCTGAAACTAGCTGTCCCCTGGCAAAACCTTCCCCAGCAATCCTACCTTCTTTCACTGTCATTCGATGCATGAAGCGGGTGTCAGTTGCAGTTTTTGCCTCTGCTTTCTCTCCTCCTCCCAGCCTCGGACTGTCCTATAGGGCAATAGGCCCATGACTGAACCAAAAACACAAAATGCTGGTGTGGGCCAGTTTTTGGGTCAAAGTGGGCCACCTTTCTTGGCCAATTTGGGCCAGTTTGATAAGTTAATTCACTCTGTGGTTAGTTTTAGTCAGTGTTGCTGAATAAATATTCTTTCAAATGCACAATTTGCATCACACCTTATCACAAAGACTCCCCAGTGGTTGCTATTCAAACAGTGTCACAAAAGGAATGAATAGTCATTTGGAAGTGTGAGCCACTTTTTCCATTGGTGCCCGAGACAATTTTATGGCCCAGTCCGACCCTGCCTCCTCCTACCCCTTTGGCTGACTTCCACTCTGACACAGCCCTCTCCAACCTTCATCTATCTATTTCCAACACTCTTGATATCCTTGCCCTTGTCATGAGGATCCACCTGAAGCCTGTCTCCAATTGCAATTCTTAGTATCACTCCTACCTGCCTGCTTTTAAATGCAAGTGCAGAGTGTCTGAGCAGAAGTGGAGAGCCTCAGACACATCCACTGACAAACTGGCCTGCCACCTGTTCCAAAGTCAATACAGACTCACTGTCTTCTCCAAGAAGAGGGTCCACATTCAAGTTCATGTCTCTCCGGCCTCTAACAACACAACTCAACTTTTTAAAATCTGCAAGGAGCTGGCCAATCCATCTGCAGTCTCCACCTCTCCTGCTCCTTCCCAGGCCCTCTGTACGGCCCTGGCCTCTCTTTTCACCACTAAAACTTGGGACATCCTGTCAACGCTTTCCTCCTCTTTTCATCTCTCTTCCGCTACCTCCCTCAGGTCCCCTCAGGTCCCCTCTGGCTTTCGCCCTTCTCTACTTTTCTTCTCTCTCTCTCTATTGTATAGCACTCAATTATGTTTTGAGACAGGTCCAGTCTATGAAAGTTTCATCCAAACAGGTGCTCTCCTGCTCCTCAAGAACCATTAAGGACAACATTGTTTCCCTTGCTCCAGCCTTGGCCAATTTCTGCAAAAATTCCTTTACCACTGGATTTTTCCCATCTCCTCTCAAGCACTCCCTTGTGCACCCTCTCCTGAAAAAGCCTTCTGCTGATCCTTCCTGCCCGGTCAACTATCGCCCGATCTCTATCACTCCTTTCCTGGGCAAACTCCTTGAGAAACTGGCCTTCTATCAGCTAAACCTCCACACTGAATCTGTTATTTCCATGACAGCCATTCTGGCTTCAAATCGTCCAGAGGTACGGAAACTGCTCTCCTGAACAACCATGAAGATCTGCTCTCCAACCTTGACTCCCGCTCTCACTCTGTCCGCATTCTCCTTTACCTCTCCTCTGCCTTTGACACAGTCAATCATGCCACCCTGCTAAATCGTCTCAGTGTGAACTTTGGCCTCACTGGTAAGGCTCTGGCATGGCTGACCTTCATTCTCTTGGACAGACCGTCCCATGTCCAACTTGGGTCCTTTCTTTCCACCACCTCTCTTTCCACATGTGGTGTTCCCCAGGGCTCTATCCTCTCACCCCGGATCTTCAATGTCTATGTGGCCCCCTTGGCTCACCTGATCTCTACATTTTTCTCTAACGTTCAGTGTTATACGGATGAGACACAGCTCTCTTTCAATCTACCCTCAGCCTCCTCTGCCTCCTTGCTAGTTCCTGACTGTCAATACCCTATTCAGGGATGGTGCGCCTCTAATGACCTCTGCCTTAATGGCAGTAAGACAGAGATTGTTCTCATTGGGACCCCTGCTCCCATTTTTCATCTCTCCCTCTGGCTGTCCTCCATGGGCCCCCTCCCCTCACCTTCCTGTGAGGCAAAAAACCTTGGCATCCTCTTTGGCTCCACGCCATCCTTCTCTCCTCACATCACGGATCTTGCCAAGAAAGTCTACTTCCAGTTGACTCTCCTCAGAGGTAGTCTACCTGTCCTCATCTTCGCCCAGAAGCTCACTATCTCCGGAGCTCTGGTTCTCTCCATGCTGGACTACTGCAACCACCTCTTTCTCAATCTTCCTAACTCTACCCTTCACCCTCTTCAACTAATCCAGAACAGGACTGCAAGACTTATCCTTGGCCTCAAGCCCACGAACCACATCTCTCCAGCTCTGAAATCTCTCCACGCTGTCCGGGTGGCCGCGAGGCTCAAGTTCAAGGCCCTCTGCATCAACCACAACGAGTTATGGGTCCTTGGTCCTCGCTATATCCAACACTCCCTACCTAAATACCTTCCTTCTAGAATCCTATGCTCAGCTACCTCAAATTCTCTGCAGCTCAGACGTTTCTCCAAAAACAGAGTGCGGGGTAGATCTCTCTCCTCTGCAGGTGCCTCCCTCTGGAATGGCCTCTCTGCCCCTCTCAGACTTGAGCCGGACCATTTGAAGTTCCGGAAGCTGCTCAAGACCTTCCTATTCTCTTCTTCCTTCTCTCTCCATCTCCCCAGCTAATCTAACTGTCTGCTTGTCCTGAGTGGTGCCGTGGTTGTCCTCAGAGTCACACAGGGTACCACACCCCCCCTTCAACCAGTCACCCTACACTGCCTCTGGCCTACCCAGTACCTCCTTTGTGGGATTGCACCTGTGTAGCCCTCTACCATCCTCACACTTACGCAGAGCCCTGCTGCTGTGACTTCACTTCCCCTCATACCCCTTCCCTGCACTTCTCCCTTCACCCTCTCCCCTGCACTTCTCGCTTGCACCTGCACGATCTGAATGTCACAATGCCTAGTAAGATCGCTTGCCTTGTCATCCCTCTGTCCCCGCTCCTTGTCTTGTGGCACCTTGAAACACTTGTGTATAGGTGTGTTATAAATACCAAATCATATCATATCATATACATTGGTTATTACTTCTTTTTTCAATATATTTCCTGCTTTTTCCCCACTTCCTCTCCTGTTCACCTCCTTTCACTTGCATGTCATCTTACCTTCCCTACCCTTGCTTTCTACTCTCCCCTTTGCAGCCTCATTGCTCCTTACACTCTCTCACGTTCTTTCTCTCTCAGCCACTTCATTATTTATTCCCTGCATTCTCTTTGCTTCCTTCTCTCTTCTGCCACTGTTCTGCTTCTCCTGCCTTTCTTCCACCCCCTTTCTGCCTCCTGACCGGTATTCTGGTGCTATATTTTTTCTTACCCCCTTCTTTCTGGTTAGCCTCCTTTGATAGTTTGTTCCTCCTCTGATTTCCAAAGGGCCATTTGTGATTACGAATGCGTTCAAACAAGATCTGGTTGGATCCTTGGACTTGTCATCCATTGCCAGATAACACCCCTCTCCCACACTATTCAGGATGCCATGGTAGAGGCCCAACTGCCTGGCCCACCTCCGGTTAATATGGGCGTGCCTGTCCCTGCTCTTTTTGCTCAGCTATGCAGAACGATGGCTCTGCATCAGAACTATCCTCATTGACCACAGGAGTCCCTTCCTTGGAGACCACCCGACTTTCCTTTCAGCCTCAGAGACTGGACCAAACGCCACCACTGTCATGTGTTCACAAGGCATCTCTCACCATCCATCTTGCTTTGGATACTTCTGCCAGATGATCCCTCCTGGTCAGCTGCACACACAGCAACTGACTCAGCTGAAGAACAGCCACACTGACTCTAAAAGTCTCCATAATAGTGTCCAAGTACCCCCCACATAGCCCTTTCTTCCTTTCTTTACTGACCAAACCTTCCCCAGCCCAGGTAATAAAGGGAGAAACAGGGGAATGTCTTGTAGGCTATAATTCCCAGGCCCACATTTTTCTGTACTCTTTTTGGAGTTGAATCATGTGACATTATGAAACAGCTTTATACAGCATCAGACATTTACATACTAGCCCAAATAGTTCTTCCTTTTTCACTTTCATTACATATATGACTCTATAGGTCCAAGCATGCAAAGCACTGTTGGTTCAAATACCAGTACCTGACCAAGGTGGCCTAAGTGACATAGTGGCAAACACATTTATCTTATGATCTTAGTTGAAAGCTTATTAGGAGCATATCTGTTATATTCAGATGATCTTCACATACACTGATCTGCTGCATTGTGTGATTCAAAGAAATAGTTGCCCCAGCTATGAAGACCCCAGGCTCTCATTTTGTCGTGGTTGCTACTGGCTACGGTTGTCTCCCGTGACCCCTCCTCACCTGAGGTTCCTGAAGACGTGCTCTGTGTCCATGAGGTCTCTCTACTTCCTCTAGGAGTTGCCTTCTGGGTCTTCGTTCTTCTGATCCTTGCCTTCTTGTCGTGGAGTTAAGGACAGGCTCCTCTGGAGGCCACCTTGGCAACAGGGAAACTCCCAGCCAAGTGGGACCCCCAACAAGCCCGCCTTAAATTCAGGGAAAAAGCGTCTGCGGCACCAAAAAACTCTGGAGGACTTTGGCTGTACGTGGGGCTTGGTCAGACTCGAATCCGTGAGACTGGATGGAACCAGCAAGCAGTGGATACAGCAAGTGCAAATGGGAAACTCCTCGGGAAGGTAGTTTAACAATAGGAAGAATGCAGGGAAAATGGAGAAAGAAAAGAGAAAGCAGAGTAAGAAATAGATAGAAACGCCGAGCGGGGCTTTAGAACGTGCAGAGGCACAGGGAAAGGAAGAAAACCTGCGGCCCTAATGGAGAGTTAACTGGGGATCGGAGGCAAGCAGCGAGAGAACACCCACCCGTAACCGGAAGAGAGAGAGAAAGCGGAACGTAGGCAAGAGGAGTAGAACGGACGGAGCAGTCCGAAGAGAGGAGTGCCGGAAGCCAGAAAAAGCCCCCGCAAGCAGGAACGAACAGCAAAAGCGAACAGAAGGCTTAACGAACAGAGGATCCGAAAGTCGAACAGGAAATGGGAGCGATACAACGCACTGAGCGTAGGCTTCAGTGCGTTGTTATAGAAACGTCGCATGAGGCGGCCATCTTGGAGGAAGACTAGACCGTTCATAACGGTTCTAGCCATAGATCGATCTCCTACGCAGAGAAAGGGACCATTTCTGCCAGACCTTCCAAGGCCGAAACATAACACATTTCGCCTTCCTATATGTTAGAAGGCTGAGAGTCATGACAAACCTTATTCTAACTTGCTCAGTCAGCCCTGCATATGAATCCCATTTGTCTGGCATTCATGGTAAGGGCCAAAATCCCTGATTCTTTCTCTCAGTGGATTGCCCCAGTGTCACTAACAGTCCTCAAAGCCCTCTCACATTGAACAAACACAGCCACGTGTCAAAAAGGACCCACAGACACCTTTCGTTGAGGCAGATCTATCATGGTGTCATAATGTTACTGAACCCTTGCCTGAGGTTTTTCAAGGGGAGGTCAATGAGATGAGAACCAGAAAACATACGGGTGAACCATCCATTGGACTAAATTATATGAAATGATATTTTATTTATATTGCGCTCGTACACAAGTGTTTCAGAGCGTGACCAGGCAAAAAGGGAGGGGAGCAAGGGAGAACCAAAAAGAAAACAGCGATCTTACTAGGCCCAGTGACATTTAAGACAGCACAAGTGCATGGAAAAGGAAAACAAGGGTAAAGTGCTGGGGGGAGTGGAACGTGTGGAGCAGAGGAGAAAAAACATTAATAAATATTAAATAAAATAAATAATAAATAAGAGCGCTAAACCGTGGTAATGCAGCCAGCAAGCGTCAGGTGAAAGTTAGTCAGAAATGTATATCTGATAAGTGCAGAAGAAAAGTGGGAGGGGGATTGTATGGGTACAGATACAGAACCCTAGTGCAGAGGGCGGCCTGGAGGCAGTGCAGGAGGGTGGCAGGGTGAGCAGGTACCCGAATGACAGAGGGTGGCCAGGTGCACGATGCCAAGAGAAGAAACCGATCAGCAGAGGAGAAGGGGCGCAAAGGCAGAGGCAAAGAGCAAGGTCTTCAGATGCTTCTGGAACTGGAGATGGCTTTCCTCAAGTTTCAGGGTGGCCAGGAGGCTGTTCCAAAGGGAGGCACCAGCCGAAGACAGAGATCTACCCTCAGCTCATTTCTTTGCAAATCGACTAATCATGAGGGAGTTTGAAGAAGTGGAGTGAAGGGCTTGAGAGGGGAGGTATTTACGGAGGGATAGTTGAATATATTTTGGACCCAGGCCCCAGAAAGCCTTGTGGACAATGCAGTGGGTTTTAAATTTAATCCTTGCATCCACTGGGAGCCAATGAAGGGATTTCAGGGCTGGAGAGATACGATCCCAGGGCTTGAGGCCAAGGACAAGTCTTGCAGTCCTGTTCTGGATTAATTGTAGAGGGTGGAGAGTTGAGGCAGGTAGATTTAGAAAGATATCTAGAGATGTCTCGGGAAGCAAGACGGCGTGGTGCAACACAGGCTCGATCTCCGGGTCCACGCTTAGAAACCTCAGGGTATTAAGCGCATTATAAATAACCAATTACAATTACAATGGTGACATGGCTGCAGAAAGGTGAAGAGGAGCATGCTGTTTGACAAGGGATTACTAGAACACACACAGCAGAAATTAGGATCAACACATTTATTTAGAAGCAAAACATTCAGTGGGATGACTATGTTACAAAGTGCTAGGAAGGGGAAATCAATATGAAAAGGTAACTTAATAGCAATAAAGGGGTTTTCCCTAAGTTTCCCAGGTTTAAGGCTTGGTTTCTGAGAAACATTCATTTTTACAAAGGGTGCTTGGATGGGTTTTTCTCAAATGGTTTCAGGGTCGTCCTAAATGATGCAGGTGCTCTGATACACAGTCTCGTGTTACACCACCTAACTCTCTTCTTGGCCGAAAGCTCACAGTTTCAGGCATATTGCACTCATCTTTCAGCTTCACTGCTTAGTCGCATGGACATAGCACCCCGCCCACTTCTTTACAAACTCACACAAGGAAGTCTTTCGTCCCGCTTTTCTTGTAGTAAAAACTTGGCATGGATGTTGTCATCTTCAGCAATGCACTGACCTGCTAGGGTAATTTTGCTCCATTTGTTAGACTCTAACTAACAAGTATTCCCCACCCCCTTTTCATATGGTACAATCTTTGCATGGATATTCTCCCCAAAACAATAACTACATTCTCAATGCCTCTGCCACATTAATTGTGTCAACGAATTAAACCTAATATGTAACTTGTCCAAGAAAGTGAATTGCATTCTTCATAATTCATGTTAGGATACTTTTAATCAAGAAACAATTCTAATTAAATATGGACAGATCACCTAAACATATGGAACTAGCAAAAATGTTAAAATGATACGCGAATGACAACACAAAAACATTTTTTGGATGCAATAGACAAACAATTTAAAGAAACTTTACATACACAATCGGTATTACAAAGTAAAGGTGCAAAGAAACAATATCTCCCATATTTTTGTGCAGCCCGATAGGACCAATTATTTTAAAAAATGATGTTTGAATAAATTTGAAACAATGGTCAAGGCAGTACCCTACATGTTTCAATCCGCATTTCGGTTTTCGATTTACTTTTGGGGCAAAAGGTGTTTTAGGTGGAATAGCTTATTAAAAGACCTACACACAACAATTAAGAGTTACCTGAAGTTTTTATGCTTGAAATGTGGTGACATATTGGACAGAGGACTCCTATTTTATTTTGGAACCCTCTCCTACTTCTTACTTTGAGGTATCTAAAAAAACGCAGCTGTCAATAAACAATGTACTTCCTAAAATATCCTAAGGAGGAAAAAAGATAAAAGGGGAGAAGTAGATCCCCATGTGCATATATTATGTGGCCAAAAGGCTGATTTTGGGAAGAAACTTTCACATTAAGATATATTCAAAAGTTGATGGACCTCTGTAGGATTCGTACATATAACTTTGAAAATTTACTTGAGCTGGAAAAATAACATGTGCCCATTTTTAAAAAAAAATGCTTTAATACATGGTGAACAGTGTTTTCGCAAATGGAACACAACATCCTCAAAACATTCTTAATCCTTGTAAATGTTACTTAAAGATCAGTGCTTAGCAGGTAAGATGGGTACATACACTGGAATGCAGAGAGGCTTAAGTCGAACGTGATTGTGGATTGCCTTCTCAATCTTATATTGTAGGACAATGTATGAGTAAATTGAATAATTGAGTGAAAATATTTAGATATTAACAGTATATAGGGTAACCCTTGCCACAGAGTTCTTTGGGTACAGCTTGCCATACCAGATGCACAGGAACCGTGATACCGCTCACATCCACCATTGAGTGTTCTTTTTTATTTAGTTTCTAAGAACTCAGGCAATTCAAAAGCAATGCCCTATACTGAGTGGACTTCCACCTTTGAAAGAGTTACTTTTTTACATTATTTGAGGGAAAACGTGCAATGTTTTAAAACCATTTGCCCTGTGCGGCTTAAGATGCACCTGTGCTTATATTAAAAGTATAATGTTAAATATGGGATTGCCAAGTTTCTTGAAAATTGGTTTAATACAATTGCAACTGCAATTCTTGTCACAGTCCTTTTAAGAGAAAAGGAAGAGGGTCAACAACCAGAATGGTATGATCAAATCTTTACACACACATACACACAAAAGAGCCTTTCAGACAAAGGACTTTATTTGTAATCATTCTTAAATGTGCCCCTTTGAATTCTGTCGAGAATTTAAGAGGTTTTTTTGTAAGATACAATTATTATAATTATAATTGATTATTTATAACGCGCTTAATACCGAAGAGATTTCTAAGAGCGGACACCGGCTTTGAACGTGTGTTGCTCTGTTTATTTATTTATTTTATATATTTCATTTGTTACACGCCCAGACCGTTAGGTATCACAGCAAGGTTACAGACAGCTTGTTAAATATCTTATACAGTTGTTACAATAGAAACCATTAGAATAACAGTAGGGCAGATGACCCTAGGAACAATGTAATTGCACAAATGACAAACATTATAATTCCAGGTAGGGTTCTGCATAGGTCATGGCTAGTCATTTAATTAGTAAGGTGGATCAGTCTGGGTGGTGAGGGTGGGAGGGCCTTGCCAGTCAGTATTGGTTAAACAACCAGGTTTTCAGAGATTTTTTGAAACTAGTAATGATTTCATCATTTTTTATTGTAAGTTGTAGCGAGTTCCAATAGGTAGGGGCCAGGACTCTGAAACTGTTACTTCCTGCTTTGGTGCTTTTGTGACGTGGGATTTCTAGTAGTGCCTTATTATTTGATCTGAGTGCTCTATTAGTCTTTTTTTTCTTGATAACATTGTTGAGGTAACTGGGGGCTTTGTTAGGGAAACATTTATATACAATACATAGTGTTTTGAAAATAATTCTAGCTTTAATGGGCACCCAATGATTTTCTCGCCTTATTTTAGAGATATGTTCTGATTTCTTTATACCTAATGCCGCTCTAAGAGCTTTACTCTGCAGCAGTTGTAGTTTGCTGATATAAGTATTGGACGTTCCTAAGAGGAGGACATTACAATAGTCGAGCTTAGTTAATATCAATGCTCTGGCTAGCGTTATGCAGTTGTTGGGTGTAAGTAATTGACGGCTCAGTGCAATGAGTTTGGCCTTGTATGCTGTGGAGGATGAGAGGGCTGAGATATGTTTACACATGGTGAGGTTGGCATCTAGATATACGCCAAGAGTTTTGACCTGCTTAAGAACTGGTATCAGAGTTCCGTCGATATTGATGCGTATGTAGTCTGGGTGAGAGAGGCTATTCTGGCTTAGGATCCTACGGTGAAGACCTCAGTCTTCTCATCATTGAGACAGAGACTATTTATTGCCATCCAATTTTGAATGATGGCGTAAATGTTATTAATGGTCTGGGTGTCTTGGGCGTAATCCCCGAAGTTTGTGTAGATGACACCCATATTGTCTAATGCTGAGAAAAGGAGTTTGGTATAGGCATTACACAGGGTAGGGGAGAGGCATGAACCTTTGGGTACTCCGATGGGTACCGCTATAGGATGAGCCGCATCTTTCCCAATGGTGACTCTAGAGGTTTGTTCAGCTAGAAAGGATTTGATCCAGAAAGTGGCCTCAGTGGAAAAACTGAAGTCCTTAGCTAGAGTGTCACAGAGTTTGTCCTGGTCAACAAGGTCAAACGCTGCTGATAAGTCCATCAGCAGCAATATGGCGAGTTTTCCTGAGTCTCTAATGGTGTCTATTTGTATTTTGAGGTCGGTGGTTGCGGTTTCGGTACTATGGTTTGGTCTGAATCCAGATTGTCTGGCTCCTAGGAGTTTGTGCTGTTCAAGGTGTGTTTGTATTTGGTTATAAGCTATTTTATCGATGATATTAAGAAGGAAAGGGACTGTAGTTACGGGTCTATAGTTTGTTGGGATTAGAGGGTCCAGCAAAGGCTTTTTTTAGCAATGGAGTGACCCAGGCTTCTTTGATACTTTCCGGGACCAAGTTAGAGCTGAATGATGCATTAACAAAATTAGTGATGATAGGGGTGAGTGTGGGTGCACATAGTCTGACTAAGTGCGCTGGGAAATTGTCCCCTTTCCAGTTGTATGGCTTAGGTTTGGCTATGGAATTAAACACTACTTCTTGGGAGACTGGAGAAAAATGGAAGTCTGGAATATTGCATACTGTGGGGGTGGCATTGGGTTCTGCCAGAGTATGTTTTTCTGCTAGTGTTTTCCTTTTGGTGGTGATTTTACTTTGTAATAGTTGGATTTTAGCGGTTAGAGCATCTTGAATGCTAGAGCACCATTCTTTACTGGGTTGAACCGGGTTGATGAATGGGGTAGGGTTTTCTAAATCTTTGAGTATCTTAAATAATTCTCTAGAGTCTGAAGATGCATTACTGATCCTAGTATTGAGAGAGTCTGCTTTATGTGCAATGATAGCTGCTTTGTAGATTTTATTAGCATGATTAAAGGCGTCAGTTGTTTCAGAGGTGGGAGATTTGTTGTAGCGATGTTCACAAGAGCGTTTAATTCATCTCAGTGATACTAGTTCCTCATTAAACCAAAACAAGATTTTTTTGTCCAATCGTCTAGATTTAGTGACACAAGGTGCTACGGTGTCTATTGTTTCTGTGAGGCAGTTATGGTACGTATCTGCAAGGGTGCACGGGTTATCACTTGTAATCATTTTGTCTGTGAGCGTATTTTTTAGAATAGGGTTGAGGTTGTCCGCTGATAGTTTGTGTGAATTTCTAGTTACGTAGGAGTCCAATATGATGGGTTTAGGTGGATCAGGTTCATTGTATGAGATAGAGAAGTTAATGCTGTGGTGATCTGTCCAGGGCAATGGGGTGATTGATTCTATGGAAACTGGGGTGCTCAGGGATAATACCCAGTATAACGTTCCACCTTTATTGTGGGTAGGTGCATTCACCAGTTGTGTGAATGACATATCTTTAAGAGTGGTGTGTAAAGCTTCAGCTTTGAGATATTGGCTGTCATTGAAGCCGAGGTTCAAGTCGCCAAGGATGATACATTTTGTTTTAGGCTTGATCAGTGGGGTCAGCAGTAATGGTATATCTAAGTCTGGCTGAGAGTTATTCTTAGGTGCCCTGTATATAGTTACTAGGTTAATAGTAGTTTTGTGGTTGGTAGAAAGTTTAGTAAGTAGAATTTGATATCCCTTTAGATTATCTATGGGGCAGGCTCTTAGTTGGAGGTGGGTTCTAGCGATGATGGCTACTCCCCCACCTACTGATTTGGTTCTATCCGTTCTAAGGATAGTGTAATTTGGTAGAATGGCGATGGTGAGAGTAGGTCCAGAATCTTGGTGGAGCCAAGTTTCTGTCACTATGAGCATGTCAAGTCCCTGGTCAATTATATAATCATGTATTTCTGGGGCATTGGAAGCTACGGATCGTGCATTGATAAGCGCTACCTTGAGTTTAGTAACGGGCTGGGTCTAAGATACAGGTATAGAGTGGGGATTGCCAACTTTATTTATAGTGTTCTGAAACTTTCTGGAATCAGTGAGAGTCTTTTTCAGAGGTATGGGTACGTGATCTACTGTGGTGGTGCTGGAAATAATTTCAGTTTGGGTGTGGGCACCGGGAGATGGGCAATTGAAAGTTGTGGTGTGTTTAGTTTGCATTGTTTATTTTTAGAATGGTCTATATTCGGATAGGGTAGGGTGGTGTGCGTGAGTGATCTAAGTCGTTTGCATCTCAGTGTACCGAAACTAAGGTAGGAACTCCTTCTGGGCTCGTTATTTGTAGTAAGGGTGTGTGGGGTGGGTGTGGCACTAGGTTTCTGGATTTTACTCTGCACTGTAAGAGGGTTGTTGTAGTCTTGGTGGGGTGGAAAGGGCTTGTCCTAGGAAGGAATGGAGTAGGACAGGGGATGGGACGATGTCTAGGACATGCTGTTCTGCTAAAACCATTTAAGTAGACAAGGAAGTGAGATCCTATGAATGGTAGGTCAAAGGGTACAATACAAAATGGAAACATGGTGAGCATTAACCAGGCTGTCATAACTACTTGTAGGTAGAGGACGAGCACTTTAACATTTGTAATTTGCTAATACGTTTGTTCTATTTCAAGAAGATCATGTATGCAACAAGGCCTAGGTTACTTAGCTGTATATATAAATACCTCAGGATATGTTATACAGTATGGCAATATACACTTGACATAGTAGGCTGGTTTAGTATACTAGTATTGTAAATTGTACCAGACACGATCATTCAGATCAATAGAAAGCAAGACTGATTAGGGTAGATTTGTTCTGGCTAAAGCATGGTAGAGTGTGATAATGCACCCTGCGTCATAGTAAACTGTCTCATTTGCTAATCATATCATATAGCATAACAATAGTGTTGTCTTGCTTCCAAGACGAGCACATTGCCACTGAGCTATGCTACCCATGCCCAATTAAAATATTTTGTATTAATATTCCAACAATAGAACAGGTTTTTAATGTCCATTCACCTTTAAGACTCCATGTTTTAGTCATATTGCTGAATCAGAAGCTTTTGAATACAGATACTTAAAACTGTAAAGTTCTCACAAAGCAAGACTGCATCAAAATACCACAATCTTAGCAAACAAGAAAAGCTTGTGCTCAATTATGACTGCTAACAGAGGGGTAATTATAAAATCAGCAGAGAAAGGCAGTGCTATAGTTTTCATTAAGCATGATCAACAGGGAGAAGAATGTCTATGCCAGTTTAGAGACCTAACAAGCTATGAACAAATTAGAGAGGATCGAACAAAACATGTAATTAAACAGATATAAACTTGAGTTAGTAAGGCACTAAGCAAAGGCTTTTTATCTAACCAAGAAGCTGTGTTCCTTATGCAAAAATGATTCTAGGACAACATTTTTGTACCCTTACCAAGATCTGCCAAAATGTGTTGGATCCGCTGGGCTGACCCATATTTTCAGGTATTAAATCAGATTTAAAACCTCTTTCTAAATGTTCTTATTTTTTATTTAGGCACTATGATTCATATCACCAATTATTATTGACTGAATACACAGAATCACTCTATACTCGCATTTCCCAGCATGCAGCTTTAGAAATAGGGCAAAATCACATAAAACTATATGACAGTGAGGAACAAAAAGATCATAGGCCTTTTTTTCAATGGTGCACTGTGATGACACTCAATGAGAACGTTTTCAAGTGTAAAGACTCTCTTCAACATCAGATTGAAGACACACATATGGAAGCAACTGTAGATCCTAGAATAGCTAATTTATATGTAAAAACCGTTGACGAGAGATGCATCTATTGTGTACAAAATGTGTTGTACCATAATTTGGCTTTATGGTGGAGATACGTATATAATATTGTTATTATTTGAATAGGAACAAAATAACTAGCCTCACATTTATACTATGGATTAACAGTTTGGATCCTAAATTTTAGTTCACAACCATATACATGAGCAGGAAATTGACATATTACATATCACTATGTTTCATGATCATAACACACTTAAGGTCCTACCATACATCAAATCAACAGCTGCCAATTTCCTCTTACGGATTGATAGTTTCCATCCTCACACCCTTTATGAGAATCTGCCCCAAAGTCAACTTTTGCATAGCACTATTAGATGCAAATTTGAGGAGGAAGCCAAAACATTGAAACAAATTCTTCTAATGAAAGGCTCCCCTTCAAAGGTCATTAGAAATGCTCAACAACGGGCTTCAAATAACAATAGAGTTTCTATGTTGGTGACACATGTGAAACGTACAGACTCAGTAAAACCATAGCATGAAAACATCAACCCTCATGTAATGCAATGGAATCCAAGATATCAAGACATGCTCACTTCAGAGGCTTCAGATCCCCACATCCGAAAGGAATTTCTGGCACAGCCAACCAAGCCCGTGGCAAGGTTAAGTTAGAGTCACTGGGAATAATGAAGCCCCCAACCCTGGCTAGACAATATTAAATGCTCCAGAGTAGAGAAAAGGAAATGGCTGGTCTTTGAAAAGCTAACATCCATAATCAAATAACATTGCTGAGTGATTTTACGGGTTGAAACATGTACTCTTTCAAGCCATATCATTGGTAGCATAGTGGACCCAGGGCGAATTGAGCTCAATGCTGCCAGCTTTCCACATGTGTGCACTAGCATTACAATATGGTCGTCAGCCTAGAAAAAGGTTTGCACTGTGACAGTGTGTATGAGTCTGTGGAAACCACTGGAGTAGCACCACCATGAGCAAATGAACTTATTTCCTGGCACAAGTAATCACCAGGCACACCTGGAAAAATGCCAGCATTCAAGGCAACAGGGAGTGGGGCTAGTCTGCTATATAAGCTACCAACCTATTGGTAGTGTGTGGGTGTTTGGAATTAGAGGAGGAGCAGAGTTGGAGCAGGTTGGAGGAAAAAGCAGCAAGAGAGACAATTGGGTCGGTCATGAGGAAGGATCCTGAGAGGAGGTTGAATCAAAATATTTGATGAGGAACAATCAAGAAAAGGCTGTAGGGACGAGCAAGGGGAGTGAGGTGATAAAGGAAGTAGTGGAGTATAAGGACGAGGTGAAGGGTGAGCATGATAGTAAGAATACCACTCAAGGGAGGGTGGCAATGTAGACTAGAGTAATAGGAGGAGCGGAGGAAGGCAGAAGAGGGAAGGATGTTGGAGGCAACTGCAAGGTGAGAGAAAACTATATATTGATGGAGGTGGCTTGAAGCCTCAAAGGAGAAAAGATACAAAATATTAAGGAGGAGGAAGAAAGAAGATGCAAGCCGTAGGAGCAAGTATGTTACCAGCTTTTCTGGGGAGTGTTAAGTTGAAGTGGAGGCACAAGCATATGTTGGAGCATCAGGTGGTGCAAGAGGATGTTGAGTGGCACAGAGGAGAGGACAGGAGTAGAGAAGGAGAGTTATGAGTTCCCTTAGGCATGAAACCTTTGCATTGGACTTGTGTCAGGTCCACATGTAAGGCAGGAGGGGACGATAACGGAAACAGCCTGTAGCTCAGCATCATACGTGGCCATCTTACTGATGAAATCTATGGGGCTCAGCTTGGTTTTACCCAGCCCTACCTTCTACAGCTACCCCAGCCTAGCATGCAGGCACACAAGAGGCCCACAACCCAGGTCTAGCAGTCTCCCTGGAAACCTGGAGGAGAAGCAGAGGACATGAACATGCAGGACCAGGAGTCAAAACAGAAGTGTGGGGCCCTTAAATGCTTAGATTGTGAGTGACTGAGAATAATAAACCATGACACAGGACCCCAGAGTGAGGATAACAGAACTCAGTGACCTTTATGTTGAGCTCAGAGACTTTTTGTTCGTACCTTGAGAATAAGCCACACTGTTCTTTTAGTGCAGTTTTGGTCCAACTTTCTAACAACCCCTAATAAATCTGTACCTGTTAAAGAACTCAAAATGTCTGGGTTCAAACCCACATTTATTCCACTCTCCTTCATGACAGGCCCCTTAGGGGCCTTATTTAATCTTATGATTTTGCTTTTGTTTGACTTATGCAGATGACACACATTGGATACCTAACCACACAGACTCACTGACAAAATTCAAAACAGTTTGATGTTCTTCTCTAGCTGGATGAGTGCCAACATTGTTATGTTTTACAGAAATAATGCTGAAGTCTTGCTAACCGTAGAAATTCCCCCATGTCTCTCCCCATTGTGCCACAATAATACGGGTTTATGCACGTCTACGTTGGTAGCAAAATAAATTAGCATGTTAAAGTAGATAGTCCGGGGTATGTTGAACCGAGGCTCTCATTTAAGCTTCTTTAGTAATTTGATTGTCAAATCCAGAGCCATTGAAAACCTCACTCTAACTTGCTCAGACACTTTGACCACTGCAGACTGCTGGGAATTTTTCTAATTGCTCTTGTTTACAATGCACTTGGCATAATCTTTCATTGGTATCTATGTAGTTATCAGATATAAAACATACTACATGTGCTTTTATCTCACATGCAGACTCTGCATTCCCACGCATGCTTCAGTTGGGTGCTCTTACTCTGTGGTGCTCACTATAAGGATCCTTTTCTAATCCCCAAGATCAGTAATGAGTGGTTATAAAAGAAGTGGCAATAAGTACCTCCACTTTTTCTGACACATTTAACTGTCAGGGGGGGTTTTAATAGATTTTCAGGGTGGATTGTTCAGGGGGTGCAGACTTAGAATGCCTGCTGGCTTTAATGCAAATATAGAAACGTGCACGGAGGGAGGGGACCATTTACACTTCAGTGCAAACATTCACAATCCCCTTCTATGGAATTTCCGATTGATGTAAAATCACGCCTATGGCTTATGCAGTTTGTCTACTCGGATTTCTGCATGCGTTAATTCCCCTTGCACCAAGCAAAAACCTGAGCATCTCTGCATTGCTATAACTTAACCTCCCTACCACAGTAACAGAGGCAGATTTCCTGAAAGACTGAATGCAATATTTCAGACAGTCAGCATCTGGTACCTTACTAATGTCATATTATTAAGCATTTATACTGCGCAGGTCTCGACTGTAGTGGTCTTACAGCACCTAACCTTTTCTGATAAATGACGTATTGTGACACTGCCTGGTGTCTAAAGTGGGTAGTCTGAAGGTAGAAAATAATAGAAGATGGATGAAGAAGGTAAGTGATAAGAAAGAGGGATTAGTCAGAGAAGGGTCATGATTCAAAGATATAATGATTACAATGATTAAATGGTTCAAAAATATATAATTGCATCCCTTTTTGTGGGATAAAAAAGGACTGGGTACAGTAGCAGATTATACTACATGCTATAGTTAAGCGTAGCGTAACTAATTACCCTTCTGTGCCTTGTGAGGGAAGAGAGGCATCTGACGGGTGCATGTTTTCAATAATTTGTGCGTCCCCTTGCAGATGTTGCCCCTTATGTCCCTTCACTTAAGGGGCAAAAATGTAAATTAGACATTGAGGGCCCTGCCATTATTACTGCCATTTTATGGAATTTTTAAAATATATTAGACCTCAGAATCATGCACCAATTAACACATGTGTTCTTTAATATCTCATGAATTCAATAACTCATGACTTATAATAATAATAATCTGACAGTCGGTAAAATCATGCAGTATTTGAAATAATATTGTTCAATGGTGGGGTTGTTACGCTATTTGTCAAGTAAAATCTGTGGAATCAAATTATCCCACAAAGGAATTCTATAAAGAACAAATATTCATGCAACATTTTTCCAATAAAATTTAAATTCACGGGCATGGCTTGACTGTAGCAGCTTGACAATAAAAGGTCTATTTTTGAGTCCAAAATAAATGATGGAGAGAGGCATGTTAGCGATGCTGAAGATATTACTTGCAGAGTAGTAACACTAGAAACCACTAGTAAATGTCTACAAAAAAAAGCTGAGAATCTCTAAAACAGAAACAGAAGAAATAATCTGTGCATTGTTGGCCTTACGGAAGGAATAGAAAAAGACAATCCTATTTACTGCCTGATTCATGGAATTATTTGCGTGAAAAACGCAGATTTGCACACCTTTCTGCCTGAAAATCCTTGTTTGAAGTATGGGGATTTTCGGGCAGAAAGGTGCGCAAATCTGCATTTTTCACGCAAATAATTCCATGAATCAGGCTCTTCATTTCTACACACTTTGTTACCTCAGCTCCTCGACTTGCCAGCGTCAGTGCATCTTAATATCCAAAGGCCCCATCGAGTTGGAACAACCAATTCAGTCTGAAAGTCTACAGGTTTACCTAGAACTCTCATCCTTGCCCTTTTGATCTACCCACATGTAACATTCATAAAGGATAAAATGAAGCAAATAGAACAGCTGTCTTGGGATGGCAAGAAGATATTTAAATCCCAGGATCTCTCGAATCTGACAGCGGTAAGAAGAAAATAACTTATCACCTTTAGATCCACCCTGAGACAGTTAAATGCAAGATATGGCATCATCCATCCAGCTATCCTCAAAGTCACCCTTAATGGGCATACTTCCACCTTCCAGAATCCAACGTATCTAAGACACTTTATTCAATCTCACAGAAGAGATGATATGGACACTTCGAGAACACCTACTTGAAAAACACTACAACATCTAATGAGCCAATGCATTGAATCTTTGTCTACCATCTCCCACCGGAGTTGGGTTGGTGGTGCGTCTTATTTCGATGGGCTTTCCACCCCTATCGCATCATCTGTCTATCATGAATTGGTGTGGTTGTTTCGTTTTAGCCACATTCCTATATATCGTTCTCTGTCATGATTTGATGCTACAAAATCCATTTTAACCTTGTTTGTCTACCCATCTCCTTTATGTTTTGCTCCTTTAATGTTATCACCCTCAATGCAGAATGTTGTATATTTGCTTTATGGCTGTTTCTCTAAACTACTTTTTCAAATATGCTATCATGATACATATTATAATAGCAAATGTTATTTACTCTTCAAGCTCTCTGTTGTTTATGTTAATCCTATCTTAATTTATACCACTTAATATAACTAATTGGAACATTAAAGAACTGCATAATCCTGTCAAAAGACAAAAAGTATTCTCACCTTAACAGAGCAAAAACATTGATTGCGTGCATCCATTAACCAAATCTCTCTCATCAGGAAGCAGACAAACTTAGATGTTATTGGGTGGGCCAGGTTGTTTCAAGTGCAGCAAATGGAACAAAGAAGGGCGTCATCACACTTATTAAAAAGGCATTTAAATGCAAAGTGATAGCAAATTAATCTGATGATTTAGATAGATGGGTGCTACTTACGATCTTAGTGGAATCCACTGAATACACGATTCTTAATATTTATAGTACCACATCTTCAGAGCCTTCTTTCTGGTGACAACTGAGAAACCACATCATTCAATGTAACCCTCATAATCTAATTGCTGGTGGAGACTGTAATGAGATTATGGATCCTTTTCTGGACAGAAAGTCCAGTGTACGCTTCAAAACCCCAAAATCTCATGCACAATTTCTTAATTTCATATCAGAATTGGGTCTTTTTGATGCATGGTTTTTAACTCATCCTTCTGATTTAGAGGTCACTTTCTTCTCCAATCCTCACAACTCTTTCTTGAGATCAGACTATATATTCATTTCCAAATATATGGTCAATCTCCTTCTTGCTGCCCAAATACAATGCATAGCACTTTCAGATGATGCTCCAGTATATATCCAACTTGCAAATCCACAGAACAATCACAACTCCATTAGATGGAGATGTAATGCTACCCTTTTGAACCATTAATGATTTACACCCTTCATCACACAGCAACACAACAACTTCTCAGAAAATAAAGGTCAGGACACATCTATTGTTAACAATTGGGACTGTTATAAAGCTGTTCTTAGGGGCCAAATTATATCATTTGTCGCTAATAAAAAGGAAAAACAAAAGCAAGAATCAGACACTATTCTTAAACCACTCAAATCCCTTGAATCTCAATATGCACATACCAACTCCCCTTCCACTCTTAAAGATATTACCAAGCTAAGATTGCAATACAATAAAATTGATTCACAGTACTTGTGTGCTAATCTGTTGAATTTAAAGCAAAAATATACCAATTATCCAATAAGTCCAGTAAATAAAGTCTTCTCCCAGTTTATTCTAATGTATATACCTCTGAAGCTCCACCAAATAATACTTATATTCAAGATGTTATTTACTACATATCCCAAAGCTGACCTTGAGTCATTGAATGTGCCTATCTCTCCTACTGAAATACATAAGATTATTAAAGACCTTAAAAAAGGTAAAGTCCCTGGACCAGATGTTTTCCCTGTTGACTTTTTCACCCATTTTAGTCATTTATTAGTACCCAAGATTAATGAACTTGTTTCCCATTTCATTATGGAAAACAAGGCACAGTGATCCTTCTTGGGCGCCATGTTAATCGATTTACCTAAGCCTAATAAAGATCCTGAATTACCCCAAGGTTACCGACCAATTTCCCCCATCAATACAGATTGTAAAATTTGTGCCAAGACTTTAGCAAACAGACTTCTTCCTCTCTTATCTAGCTTACTTAAACATGATCAGGTTGGATATGTTAAAGGCAGGCTATCTTCATCCAATATTAGGCCATTTCTAGATGTCTTAGATATAATACACAACTCAAAGGATCCCTGTGCAGTGGTAGTCCTAGATGCGGAAAAAGCATTTGACAGAGTAGAATGGGATTATATGTTAGAAACCCTTAGGTGGCATGGTATAGGTACCCTGTTTCTCTCCATGATTAGAGTTTTATACTCCAACCCCAAGACAGCCGTCTTTGTCAATGGACAAATGTCCCTCTACTTCCCTTTGTTTAGTGGTACAGATCAGGGATACCCCAATCCCTAATTGTTATCATTTTAGCGTTAGAACCTTTCTTAGAAGCAATCAGAGAGAATAACAATATTTTAGTAATCCAACATGGGGATATACATGTCCAAACAGCGGTGTGTGCAGCTGATGTATTATTGCTCTTAATAAATCCAGATATTAGTGTTCTACACTTATTAGATATTATCTTAAAATTCTCACTAGCTTCCGGCTCTAAGTTAGACACTGAAAAATCAGAAATTCTACCCCTCAATATATATTGCACTAAAGATCACACTCAAACTTTAGGTATGAAATGTTGTACCAAAGTCTTTAAATATTTGTGCATTCATGTATCTGCATCCATTAAAGATATCATCAAACCAAATACTGAATCCCTACTAACATGAATCAAATAATTAACAACATCTTGGTCCCCTCTGTATCTTTCCAAGTGGGGCCGTTTGGAATCTATTAAAATTATGATTTCCCCCATTGTTCTTTATTTTCTTTATATGTAGCTCACTCCTCTTTCCCCTTCCCTTTTCAAATCTATAGATTCATGTTTAGCTAAATTCCTATGGGGAAAAATAAGCATAGAATCTCTCTTAGCAAACTAAAAGAATCTTGTGCACAAGGTGGAGGATTTCAAAAAATAACATATGGCTTTTGTTCTGAGACAGACATAGCTATGGTTTACCCATGAAAAATAAGCAATGTGACTAATTGGGTACTCATAGGGAGAGCTATGGTCTCCCCTATAATCCTTGCTGATTTTTACCTCATCAAGGGAATAAATAGATTCACAAAACTTACTTGTTATTGAGCTATCTGCCTATTTTCTTAGAATGTATATGTTCCCCTCTGTTTTAAAATCCTCACTGTTCATTTCTCCTTATATTTGGTTTAATCCTTTTAATAAAAGTTAATGAAAAATCTATTTGTTGGAAACCATGGTTCTCTCGGGGCATTAAGTATATCATTCAGTTTTATTTACAAGTGCTCCCATCATTTTTAATGAATTTGCCACAAATGTTCATATTCTGGTCTCTTTTATACAGCAATATTTGACTATTACCTATGCAATTGTGGAAAATTATGATGTTTTAATACTCAATTCCAAGATTCCTAATGCACAGAGATTGCTACATATGCTAAACTCTGACATTACCGCCTCCATGTTTTACAAAGTCCTGTCGGAAGGAACCACTTCTCAAATTGCAAAAGATCTCCATATTGATTGGCAGCAAGACTGTACGCTACTAGATAACCAACTACATTGACCTCTAACATTGAAGAATACCTCCAAGATTACCACATCAGCCAGCTTGCTCCAAACCCTCTACTTTTTTCATCACAGAGCTTTTTTTTACTTCTGTATCACTCCTCAAATGTAAAGTAGCATTCAATGACAGATGCTGAAGCTGCCTACATGCACAAGGCTCCTTCAAAAAAATGTTTGTAGAATGTCAACATGTTAAACCATTTTGAAATTGTGGGTGGAATGCTTTGAAAATCATTTTTAACATACAAGATTTTTATCTTAAATTTCTCATTTTTGGCAGTCATCGATACAAGATAATATGAATAAAAATGCTTGTTACCTGTTAGACCTATTCATTTTGGTTGCAATCCAAACTGTCATGCCAACTGGAAAAAATTAGATTGGATTAATTATAAGCTGTGGTGGAACTCCATTTGTAATATCGATAGGTTGGAAAGATGTAATGCTTCCTCTCCTTCTCTACTATATAAGCATCAGTTGAAATGGCAGTCTTTTCTAAGTTTTCTATCTAACACAAACCCCCAATAATAGTTTTGGTCATGGTTTTACCATGTATGATTCTGCATCCCCCCCCCCTTTGTATATATTTCATCTCTTCTTTTCGTGTTTTGTTCTGTATGTCGTTTTGTTATGTACTTCAACATCAAAGAGTACATGATACAAAAACGGGCACAATATTAAAACAAACTTTGTAGTTAAATGTTACCTGGTTACCATTGTCGCCAAACCTATAACAGAAGCTTGTGTGCAGTATTTTGAAGGGATTCGAACTATGGACTTGTGGTTGTTTTTGGGTGAAAATGACCTTTACACTATTCTTGCAGAATTGCAGGATTCTCAGGATGAGGCTGTCATTAATCATGCTTGTATGAATGACTAGCAAAGGGCACTCTGACCTTTGTAAATCATGATCTTTCCAGTGGGGGAAACCACTGAGAAATAGCTGCATTGTCAACAACTGTAGCCCTTGAAATCCCTATCGTGGCTAAGGGATTAGTCTTAAAGTGTCGGAACTCGCACAATGAGTAGTGGTAACAATACATCTCTCATTGTGCAGGTGCAGATTGCACATTTAAGACTGTACTAGGGTCTTGCGACTAGATGCTGGGGGAACGAGCAGCGGGTATACAACATGCACAGCCTGTCCCCTCCATTGCAGATGCGGTTCAGCTAGTGACGTGGGCAGAGAGCCGTTCTGATCGTTCTTCTCCAAGTTATGAATTAGTGATGGGTGCCCTTTACTGACGTATTGAGCAGTTTGAGTGAAGAGATCTAATTAGCTCTCCACTTATCTCACAACCTCAACTGCATTTAGGACGTTCCTTACAGGGAATTGCCAATCTACTGCATTCCCATTTATTGAAGACTAATGGTCTCAGGGGCTTGCGTACACGCATGCCCCTATGATCTGACATGGGGAAGAGGCACATGACACGCCCATTTATATGCACATCCTGTAAGGATTCTGGGGGTGCACGTCCAAGTGCCCATGAAATGCCCGATTTCCTACCAGGGCCTGCCAGTGAGTTGCGTGCTTTCCTATTTTTGAGAATGTAGGCCACCTGTTTAAGGACTTATTTACAAAGCGTTGTTCAACCCGATTGTTTCATTGGAAACCACTTGTGTACGATTTTTGTGTCCATGCACCACACTCCCAAACAGGGATGTCACAAGGTGTGGTGAGGCCCAGGGCTAAAAATGTGGTGAGGCTCTCTTATGATTTTTTACACTGGGCCTGCGGCGGGCTCTCGTTCAGTCAGCATCTTCATGTTGCGGATCTCCGCAAGGTGAACATGCAGAATGACAAGAGGGGACTCCCCTCCTGTCATTCACGCAAGAATGAGAGGCAGTGAGAGGAAGGTGCCTGTAGTGGGGCGCTGCCTTCCAGGAATGAGGCCCGGGGCAGTTTGCACCCTCTGGCCCGCTCTGGACGGCCCGGCTGCCAGATGTACTCAAAACATTTGAGAATTGCGTCCTATATATAGCTCACTGATTCCACGTTGTTTTGTATTGCATGATGGGTGAAATGTGTCTGTCAAAATCCTATCAAATCATCAAAGTACTTGGAATATTGTCATCTTGCACTCAGGTGTTTTAAGGGAACATTTTACAGATCATGTATTTCATAGGGGCTTCTTTCGAATTAATGTATCATGTGTGTACTGTATATACACGTTTTACCGTTTGTGGGATTAACCGACGGATTTTAATGGTACTTGCATTGAAACTCTGGGCTCCCCTTCCCGATATGACTCACCCTGCCGACCGTGACACGAGGGCTTACAACACAAAGGAGCGTTGCCCATCCTGTGTGTAATTCCCAAGAAATAGGAGCGACATTTCGGCAGCTCGTCTGGCGACCGAGGGCTCGACAGTGTCTCAGAACGCGACTGGAAAGCGGACAGTGTGTGCTCGTGCTGCAAAGACAGGAAGCACCGAGGGTTTCTGTGGCGGTGGTTGGCCTGAGATAATACCATTGTATAGCCAGGCGGGGGGACCCCTCCCAGCGCTGAGAGCCCAGACCCTGGCGTCTGGCTTTCTGGCCCACAGCCAGTCTAAGGCTCTCCACGCCGGGGGAGGGCGTGTGCGTCCCTCCCAGGCAGTTCCACGCATACAGGCAGGCCACACCTCACCTTGCAGAGGAAATCTGGCGGTAGCTCCAGACTTTGTGACTTCTTCTTTACGAGTTAGGCTTTTTTTTTCAGTTTTCGTGTTGATATTTTTGCACAGGGCTCATGGGGTGTGTTTTTTTTTTTTTTTAAAGTGATGACAGGCTTATTGGCGAGGTCGTGTTTCCCTGTCGCTTGTCAACTAAGGCGCGCTGCGCTGCACGTTTAGGGAAAAAAAAAAAACGAGGAGCGACCAAACACCATCCGAGGCCTGGGACGCTTAAGAAACCTTGCATACACAAAAACCCAGCGAGTGACTCAAATTCATCTCAGAAAGAAATGATAGAAAACATTATTTTCACGTCGGATTTTTGCTGAATAAACAACTCCTTTTATACGCCACGTTTTTCTTTACCGTGGCCATTTATAAAAAAAACAAAAAAAGCAAATCCCATAGTTCTAAATAAAATACACTTTTCGGCACTTCAAATAATATTGGAACTGTCCAAACACACATATTTAACAGTACTGTGATATTAATAGTTTCTTCTTTTTTACCTTCCTAAAAAGGACTCTTCGAATCTGATGAGAAAACGTGTCAACTTTATAGAATACAAAATGACTAACACATTGCCTTATGGGTATATGCCCTTACTTCAGAGATCTATGCATACATAACCTGTAGGGTTCTTATGAACGATAGGGACTCTGAAGTGGTAGAGGAGCTCAATGGGTTAACCACGTTCTCTTCCGACGAGACCAGGGTGTAAACTACAGGCTGTGGGTTCGAATGCAAGCATATCCACTCTGCTATTTGTGTTTTTGTTGTTCAAAAAGGAACACAATTGAGGTGGGATGAAAGCACCTATTCACTGGTGGACTGGCCTGCAGGGTGCTCTGAGGATTTCCCTGTGGGCCTCTTATCTGTGGGCAACTTAGTTTTCTGCTCCTCCGTCCCTCTCTCAAATGCACCATACCCCTTCCTTCCATCTCTGCCCTTTACTCGCATCCCTTTGTTGTCTTTCACTGGTTTTAATCCCTGTATAATAACACATAGAACAACAAATGTGCTTTGGTAGTTAACATTTGCACCCATTTTCCCCATATGTTATTGTGGGAGAATCCTTCACACCGTATGAGTGGTGTTGGGTTGGGTTGGGTTTGCTCACACACTGTAGAATTTGACAGCTTTGAAAAACATTTCCAGGGCCACTTTTGGTTCCCTGTCCACCCCTGAACCTACTATTTATTATAATGCTTTGGGGCTGGAATCCGGTGCCATGAATCCTTGTATAAATACATTATATTTCACCTGTTCCTTCTGAGTTTAATAAAAAAGAATAATAAGGGCCTGATTTACAGAGCATTTGCCAGTGGGGATGCACCATTATAAAATGCTTCTGTGAATCAGGCCCCGAGTCTTGTGACAATAGTGGTTCTGTTGAGACCTTGACAAACTACTACAAACTCCAAGAGGTACCCTGCACACTTTAAAGGTGCTGTCACTGTACTATAATTGTGTACTAAATGTCCGTACAAAAAGATGTGTTTATGCAACCAGTAAACGCCAAAAGAATTGGACCCTAGTATACATAGAGATTGCTACCTTTGACTTTCCTTTCTTTTAGTAGTGTTGTAGGACAAAACAAACGTTAGACATGTAGATATTAGTATAATAACAATAGTTAATACTGATTTAAAAAATATTTTAATAAATACAAAAAAACACAAATGCATCAAATGACAAACAATTATTACTGTTTCCGGTGTTTCCATGGTACCCACTCCCATAGAGTCCTACAGGACTCTATGGGAATGGGGAACAACATTTTACCAGCGCCTGACTTCCCGGCCACCGGGGTTGTAATCACCTGGTGTTCCCGGCAAGTGGGGCACCAGTAAATATTTACAAGTCTGCCATCAACCTGTCGTTTTACCGGCACAGTTACCGCCGGACCCGTAATGAGGCCCTGTGTCTATGTCCAGATCATATGTGCTACTCACTGAAGTCTGTGGGCACATCACACAATTGCCCCAGGGTGCATGGCCATCTGGTGGAGGTAAGCCCCATAATTGTGTGATCGTGGGAATAGCTAGGTTAGCTTGAGGGAGAACTGAGTGGGTCAAACGATCCCTGAGGTTCTTATTGCATTTGCAAACATCAGGCGCTCAAGTTGCATGGGTCCATTTTCCAAAATGTGCCAGTGCGCAAGAATCATATTCTTGATCTTGAATGACAAATTGTTATAGGTGTTAACACATACCAATTTGTCCATGTTGTCATCTGCCTTTTGTTTAAGTTCTAGGATGGTTTCTCTATTGTTGTTGGCCGCTCTTTTCTTACTCTTCCGAATCACTTTCTTGGGATATTGACATTGTGCCAATTTGTCTGGCAGGACATCTGCGTTCATATGTAAAGTGGTTCATTCTGAGCTATTGAGGCGTAGCCTCAGAAATTGCCTGCGATGTAGAATATCCCTTAATGGATCGGGATGAAACTTTTATAATGAAGCAGGGAATTCCTAGCCATGTGTTTGCTCTAACAGGCAACTTTTGAAATCCCTTCCACTGCGTAGATTTTAATGTCTAAGAAATGTACTTTTTCTATGTTAATGTCACATTTGAACTTCAATGCCGGATTGAGAGTATTCAAACAATTAATGAACTCCTGAGCTGTATGGAAATAACCTCTCCATACAATCAGTAATCCTTTTTGTTACAGCCTCGACCTATGGAAGAGGTACATAGATGATGTCTTGTCATGTAGGATGTAAGCGAGCTCAAATTCTTCTATGTACACATTTGTGATGCTGGAAGCTACAGTAGACCCCATTACTGTCGCTCTGATTTGTTTTTATACAACTTTGTCGAACTCAAAAAAGTTCTATGTGAGTGAGATTTCGGCAAACCATGCTATGAAGTGCCTAGTTTCAGGACTCAGTGTAGAATGATATTGTTGCAAAAGTCTTTTGACTAGAACCACAGAAACGTTCCATAGAATAGAAGTGTATGAATACACTATAGTACATGTCATCAAAAGTTGGTTTTGTATGTCCAAAGACAAACTTTCTACTAGATTAATCACGTGTCGTGTCCTTAATACATGATGACATTTCTGCTATGTGTTGCTTTAGAAATAAATCTGCAAAACTTGAGGGAGGTTCTAGCACTGATCCTATTCCTCACACTATTGGTCTGCCCGGTGGTTTGGTGGCATTTTTGTGAATCTTGGGGATCATATTAAACACTACTGTGTGTGTGGGGGCCTGCATCTAAAAGAGGGTCTCATTCTCAGAAAGCCTGCCCTCATCAAATTTGATCTGTACTCTTTCTTTAATTTTTTCCAAGGTGACAGAAGTCAGATTAAAAGTGATGGGGGAATAGCTGTCAGTGTCTCCCAATTGTCTATAACATTCTTCCAAATATGAGTGTTGGTCCTGCAATACAGTAGCCTACTTTATCACCAACATTTGGCTGCAATATAATCGTGTGAGAACACCTTGCTCTTCTTTCGTGATGTTGCAAAGAACCTTTGATGGAGAAAAATTATCCAGTTTGTGTAGATCTAAGAAGTTGCGACATTCAAATACTAGCACCTCTGGGGATCTGGCACTTGGAGGGACTTCAAATGTGGAAAGAATTCTAAAGTTAGTCAGACTGTTGGGGTCTTGTTCTTCTACCGAGGAAAAATAGATTTTCAATCAAATCTTCCTCATGAACCTATTAAACTCTGATCTATACTGGAAAGTGCCATATGTACATGTAGGTAAAAAACATAAACCTTTTCTAGGACATGTAGTTCTATATCCGTGAGAGATTTATGACCAGGGAAAACTGCTCCTGGTATTCTTCACATTCTGGTCTTGGCTGCGACCGATCCATAAAAAAAGAGTCTGTGTGTGTTTGAATTCTCTCTTGCCCTCTGGCTGTCTTTCTACCTCCTCTTCTCTGGCCCCTATTATTCTGTCGAGTGTGAGAACCTTCTTCATTGTATGTGCTAGGATTTCACTCATTTTCATCATTACTAGATGCCGTATTGGTGCTATATGGCGAACTAAGGAACCTCAGCCTTTTCTGATTGGTTTGGTATTTCTGTTGTCCTGGGACAAATTCCTTATCTGAATGCGGAAGTTCTCCTGTCATTTTAAACAAGTTGAGATCTTTTTTCAACCATCTCATTCTGTCTGCTACAGCAGTTTTTCTAAACTCATTGATGTCTTTATTGAATTTCTTAGAAAATTGTTCCAGTGGGATTAGTTTGTGGATGTCTTCCTCACATTTAAGTTGCTCAATATTCTGTTTCATCACCTGTGTTGTGGTGTCAATTATGAGTCAGAGCCAGTTTCTTCCACAGGTATAAGCTACCTGACTCCATTTTACCCAACATTCCATATTATCTAGGAAGAGAAGTGGTTCATTTGTAACTATGAGGCCATGCGGGAGTGTCTTGCTCCTTAGGTATTCCAACATAATAGAACCATGACGTTCTGTTGTTATCATACGCTTACATCATTGGATAACCTCATCCCAAAATGAGCTAGATGTCACTGTTTCTAAGTCTCAGTTAGTTTCCAAAATCGAGACTCTACAGGGTAAATTATCAATGTGTTCACTGGTAAATCGTCTGCATCCTCCGTCTCCCATTTCGATAGATTGAGATTGTGTTAAAGGACATGTCCCTACTCAAAAATTATTCACAACACTAAGCCATAGTGTTATCAAATAGAAACAAAGAGAAAGCCCCCCTTATAGAAAACCTAGGGTCAATATGAAGGGGATAACCATAACATGAAATACCAACACGCGCAACCGAGAAGTGCCCGAAAGTGCTGCTTTGCTGCGACAACCCATGCTTGGATCTCAGTTCGAGAGGATACTTGTTCACTCAACATTACTCATGATTATCAGGCCTCTTTTGTGTTATTACACTAATTGCCTTCATGCTCCACCCACCTCATCAGCCTTCTACATAATCTGACACACGCACGCAATTGCGCGCATGCAACCGAGAAGTGCCCAGAAGTGCTGCTTTGCTGCAATGACCCCTGCTTTAATCTCAGTTCGAGAGGATATGTGTTCACTCAACATTACTCATGGTATGAGTATACTGCCACTGAGGACTTTATATATCATTGTGAACTGCAAACCTTATATTGGTCTCCGACCCTGTGTTTACTCTCATTTATAATAGATTATCAACCCTTTTTTAGAGATATTACACTAATTGCCTTCAAGCTCCACCCACTTCATAAGCCTTCTACATAATCAGGCACGCACGCAACCGAGAAGTGCCCGAAAGTGCCCCTTTGCTGCTTCGCTGTGCAGCGACCAGCGAACGGCGCATCCGGGCTGGGGCAGTGATTTCTGGCTTGTGAGTACGATTTAGATTTGTGTCGATTTAGTGGTGTTTGGATTTTGTACTAATATACGTGATCGTGTGTTTCCAACTTGCATGCAACAAATCATATACTCTTTAAAATCAGGAATGCCATACCGCATTGTTGTCACAAGAGCTTCGGTGCTGTTGAAAGCCACCCCGCCGAAGCACTCGCCGACAAACGTGGTCAAGAAAAAAATGACTGCGGCCGTTGTCAAAACTCCGAAAGTGAAGCTTTCGACTCGGGACATTCGAGAGTTTTGCCAAACCCGCGCAGAGATAGAGCTTGACTCCACAAGTACTGGTTGTATCATCATTCCTCCTGTTACTATCGAGCCTTTTTCTTCGAAACAGCAAATTACTGATGACATTTTGGCTAGTGAAACTCTATCTGACTCCCTACAATTGGCGGGCATTAGTTATCCTCCGTCATTACTACAGCCCATTATAACTCCTTCCTTGAATAATTCCTGTCAAGCCCAGAATATTTTACAGCAACTACTATTGATTTAACTAGTCAGGATGTTTTATCTAATGCTGAATTGTGTACTGCTGTAACGGCTAATTCATTATCAGTGCCTGCCATTGATCACCATGACCCCTTATCTGTTATTTAACATGACTTGTCAGCTAATATGGGTACTGTAACTCCTGAAGAACAAATGATACATGTCCTCCCTTCTCTCCCACAAGAATGGTTGCACCCGCACACTCTCATAGTCTCTCACAATCCCCTAACATGTTTGAAAATTCTATTCATGATTCTTCGACACTATCGCTTTCCTTTACTCGTCCAACACCACGCAAGAGTGGTTTACCATCTTGTGGGTCACAAGTTCCATTTGTAAAGTACGAATCTCAGAACGCATGGTCTCCCTTGCTTGAGATTACATTAGTTGCAATGAATATGACTATTCTTTCATTATCCAAATTATTTGAGATTTTGGATTTTAAAATTACGCAGCAAGTGAAACAAATTGATCAAACTGCGCAACGGATGACAAGCTTCCATACGGACTAAGTGTTGTTATCCCTGTATTTGCCACCTTCCGTAAATAACAACTTGGTGATGACATCTCGTATCTTGCGGGACTGTGCATTCTCGGACTTGTGCAAGTGACCTACTCACCCATTCTTACCTGTAAAGGGAATTCTTCCTACATTCACACAAATAATACGTCCTTGTGAAGAGGCCATTGTAGAACACGCATCTCTTGAAGATGACCAGAAGACACCTGTCATTTCTAATGATTCAAGAATAGTGCCACTGAGGCAACCAATTTATAACATGTTTCATGGAAATCTGAAACTACAAAGAAAGAATGACATAAGTTCACAAAAGAAATGGAAGAATAAGAAACTGATCAAGTTTACTACTAAATCGAGTGGCAAGCAATACATTTTTTTTCTTCAGATATCTAAGAAACAGACTATTTTTGCCAGCACAGCCGTGCTTAATAAGTACAAAAACATGGCATGTGCCAACCGAGATACTAACATTCAAAAATTAATTCCACCTATCAGTTATCCTCCATTAGATGACTTAGTTACGGCCATAACCGCCTCACAAAAAGACATGCCCAATAAACAACTTGCAACTGATTTTATTACTCTGAACAGTAAAACATCCTTCCATATACGTGAGAAGATGGATGATAAACAAGTGTGTCGTCATTAAGTGACAGGTTGCTGCCGCAAATTAGAGCAGAGATTCATAGATCAATTGAAGAGCATTTATCTGAAAAGCAGGAGATGCATACATTAGTTGGGTCTAAAAAAACTACCCTTTCAGAGACTGAGGATCATGGAAATGCCCACGTACAATCAAATTTGCAACCTCACTCTAATCACCATAATACATGCTCTTACCCAACTCGGATTTTCATTATCAAGATTCTGATCTGCATAGTGAAAATGATGTTAGAAGAAACAAATATTGCAAGTCACAAAATACATTGAACCAATATCATCATCTCATAATGAAGTGTCGTCCATCACCATATCCATCTTATGATCTTAGTAGGACAAGTGTACTTGCCATTTTTGCTGAACTTCTGACATTAGAAGATATCACTTCAACAGACATTGATCAGGTTGAATTTTTAAATGACGCCGATCTGTCTGTGGTGAGGTTGTGGATTCGCTCAGGGGTAGTGAGAAACACCATATGGCAAGCCAAAATTGAGCTTTTTGACTTAGGGTTTGTCGTCACTCAAGATCCTGCAATGTTTAATGTAGCCAACAGAGTGGACCAGCTCACCAACCCAGAAATGTCATCTCAGAAGAGGCTGTTTAATTAATATAATCATATTACAACATTTACTCCATCTGTCAATGTTAGACAACCCCCTGTACAATGTGGTCAAAGTAAAAAACCATAACTAGCCACTGGAAACACGTGGAATTTGATGACTCTCGCCAGTTGGAATATGCAAGGTTCATCCGATTTGTGTAGAGATAGTGCTATATCAATCAATTCATTTGATATTATAGCACTTCAGGAAACCTGGCTGATGGAGCAGCCAATTTGGAACAGCCATAATACCATTCTACATCCAGCTAAAGCTGTACAAAAAGGGTGACCTACTTCTGGTCTAATGGTAGCCATTAAGGTTAGCTCAGTTTTCAAAATACAACCTTGGTTAGCACCTAATCAACACTTGCAAATGGTTACAATTATTTACCCTAAAGGTGCCATAGCATTTATCAACATTTATCGAAACCCAGCCTCGATAACTGATGTCAACTTTTTCCAAGATCTAGAAAACTTGCTGAATATGGTAACTCAAGCTCCAGACATCACTAATACTATATTAACTGGGGATTTAAATTTACAGTGTTTGTCGGGACAAAAGAAAGTGAGTAATATGGCTTGTACCAAATGGATAAGCCTTATGAAAGACCAACAGTTAATAATGCTAAATGTCTCCATAATGGGTGATATTCCAACGCACAAGTACATGGTGCAGAGATAAAAGTGAGTCCATCATTGACTACATATATGTAGATCATTGCACTTATATTAAAGTCTAAACATTTGAGATAATCAAACAGACCCACAGCGACCACGAGATGTTAACACTACATTGTTCCCTTGAAATGACTGCCACTCAAGAGAAACGCACTGTTTAAATGAACAAATCATTGTTAATAACCTGAAAAACTAATTTTCATTGGAATGAGGACTCTTTATATCATCTTAATATTAATATTCTTCGAGCTCAATCTAGTATAGCAGCCAACATCATATTCACTGGGGAAACTTACACTGATGCCCTGCAGCTGTTTAAAATTCACTCAATAGGAAATTCACATTATAAATACAAGAAAAAATATACATTTGATCTGCAAATAAAGAAACGAAAAAGTGATCTTCAAAAACAAAAAGAATTAGTCTTGCTTCTCCCAGTTTCAGAGAGAGCGGACATTCTGAAAACATTGAGATGTACATACAAGAACTGGGTGCGAACAAAAATGGCTCAACTTTATCAATCTGATGGTGAATTTATGCTTAGCGAAATTAGTACTAAAAGCTTGTCACGGATATGGGCCTAGCTCAATTTGGCAAACCACTCTAGCCAAATGCCTCTACAAATCAATGGAGTATCGGAAGACCAATAGATACATTACTACTCTAATAGGTACTCTCGACCTCATAACAAGACTAGACAGTATTTTTCAATGTGCACTACTGAAGCAGAATTACAAATAACGGAGGAGGATGTGTTGTACTATATATCAAAATCTAGTAGCTCACGGGCCCCTGGCCCTGATGGGTTGAATAATATGATGTTCAAACAACATCCACAAGCATGGGTGACCATTTTACATAACATATTTACTTATATTTTGACAACTCAGATTATTCCTGATTCATGGCGTGGATCTGTTATTGTTCCCATATTTAAGAAGGGCGATCGTTCTTGTCCTTCCAACTACAGACCGATCGCCCTTCTTGATGCGGCGGGAACATTTTTTGCCCTGTTCATCCTCAGGGATTTTAATTTATGGGCCATTGAACATCAACAGCGTGACCAATATCAAACAGGTCCTGTGGCAGGGCTTGGCATGGCAATTAATTTGCTTTCCATCACTTCTGTTATATCACATTCTTCTTCAAATAAAACAACCTCTTTACTTGGCATTTGTCGACTTCCGGGCAGCATTCAACTCTCTCTCCTGAGAACTCAATCACATTGTGCTAAATGCCCTTCTAATCTTATTTCCTTTATCAAAGCTCTAGAGACTAATACTAAAATTCAGATTAGATTGATGCTGGTAGTTGATCTAACTGCCTCAATCAACACATATAGAGGGCTGAAGCAGGGGCGCATCCTTGCTTCGGCCCTCTTTAACATTTTTATTTCTGATATGGGTGACTCTTTTGAGAGCATCATCACGATGCCCCAAAATTAGCCTCCCAAGTAATGCCAGCCCTTCTGTACGGGGACAATCTGGTCCTGGTGTCTAAAACACCTCATGCCCTGCAGAGACTACTTGATGCTCTTGCAATTTATGTCCAACAAAATCTACTGACTATAAATCTTGAAAAAACTAAAGTCATAATATGTAATGAGAGAAGGCGTCATGAAACAAAAATATCATCGTCATTACAGAATACTGTTTTGGAGATTGTTCATCAATATACATATTTGGGTGTAGTGATCAGTGGCCAAAATGATGACAAGGCATACCTCTTGTGGTTAGAGAGGAAACTAACCAAAGTAATTTCCCAAACGATTATCTTATAAGCAAAATATGGTACATTTTCAATTACTCCTGCTCTCACATACTATCATCAAAAGGTCATACCAATATTGTTATATGGTTCGGAAACTAAGGCAGTTTCATTGGAAACGATGTGGGGAGAAATGTGAAAGTAAATATTGGCGGTGAATTTCAGTCTGCCGAAATGTGTCCCAATTGTTTGGATTAGATACAAATTGGGTGTCATATCTTTGTATGCTAGATATCTGTGGCAGTTGATTGCACTTTTTGGGAAGTTGTGCCTGAATCAAATATGCTGTTGAGTATTTTATCTAAATACATGTTTACTACAAAACACGTTTTTATGCAAAAATGTAAAGACTCAGTTGTTCACACATTAGCGGAAGTCGACATTTCATTTCAAATTCTTGTTGAAAATCCTGGTCGAGCAAAGATCAACCTTTTTCAACATGACTGGATCAAAACAAGAGACAAATGTCAAACTTATCAAGACTTTAGAAATAATCCCTTCCAAGATAAAAGATACAGTGTGGTTGAATTATATATGCTCAAATCTCCTTAACCATTGTGTAGACTGGATTTTCTACGATTGAGGTTTAATGTGTTGTTTACTAAAGAAATATAAGCGAAGCGAGGAATAATTGCTAAACATGAGAATATTTGTTGATTTTGTCAAGTTCCCAATATGAGAGAAACCCTGCACCATTTATTAATTGATTGTGCATTTTATATTTAAAAAAACACTTGAAAGACTTCCAAAAAATAACACCGGACTTGATGTGGCAACTCATATTTTCTGGAAAGTTGACCTCAATGGAATCGCTGTTATTGTTTTTTTTTTACATGCACTTCAATTGAATTAACAAAACTTCAAGCAGTAATTTTGAACAAATATAAGAATTTCTACTTGACTTGATCATGAAAATTACTGATTGTAAACTTAATTATTAGTTTAGAAACTTTTTTGTTTAAATGATTTATTACTTTTAATTAGAACTTTGTACAACACACTACTTGATGAGCAAATGTAGATTGATGTCAAAATCGATCATATGTATGTTTCTATTTTTATTGTCATTCTTATTTTATTGTATGGGAAGTTATGTTTACATTTTGTAATATTATATTGTAAAGTTGATAAAAATCAGCTAGATCAATTAAAAAAAAATAATTTGACCCTGGCATGCGTAGAGCTCGCTATCTTTGATTATCCTTTCTTTTAGTAGTTTCATAGGATAAAACAAATATACCTTTAGGCACATAGATATTATTATAATAACAAGATGTAATACAGACTTATAACTATTTGAATATATACAAAAAAAGTTTGCATCAAAAGACAAACAATTAATTGTTATACACATATATTGTGACAAATCAACTTCCGGGGCACCAGTGGTCCAGTGATAAATATCTGTTTCTAAACCATCAATCAGCACCACACCTATAGTACACCAGAAGGGATCCAAACAGATTGGAACACAAGCAAATTATAAAGCTTGTTGTCCAATTTTGGTAACGTGGATGGAATGGCAGGCTTATTTCTGCAAGATCGTTGATCGTTGGTTAGTTGTAACACAGCGAAAATACAATTATTACTCAATGATAAAAGGGGCTGTCCAGTCAATTTTGTATACAAATCTACTTCATTATTATCACAAGAGACAGTTCTAGCACACTAAAACATACAACCCACGCTGTAAAGGAATGCAGAGGACAGATAGTTCAAAGAAGGAAAAGGAATGCACTCTGGATATTGACAGGAGAGTAGTTGGCATAATAATTAATCACAATAGTTCAGGGATACTTGGTTTTAACACAAAGGGAGCATTGGGCCATAAAATGTTACTAGGGGCCTTCAGAGAAGGACCAGAGGGACATAGCCACAATGTACTTTGTCCTGTAGGTGTTCTTGGTGCTCGACAGGGTTGAGTCAGTTTCTGGGCGCTTTGCAGCTTCTGCAACACAGTTCAAGAGGGGAGACAGCTGCAGCTATCAGGCATCAGGCATTTCGGCTAGAGAAGCTGGAAAGATGGCTACAGGCTGGCCTACAAAGCGGATCAGGGTCAGGAATCGCTGTCTCATTGCTGGTTGGTGGTTATGTAGCACTGGTTGAGGCATCTTGGATGGCTTTAGTGACTGAAGCTTAACAACAGTCAGCGGTGCAGTTGGCAGCAGCTCGAGGGGCTCGACTTGCTCCTTGGTTTGGTTCAGAAACTCTCTGGCACTCCCACCTACAAAGTTTGCTGTCTCGGGAGGATAGCTCAGGGTCAATGTGCTCACCTTGGAAGCAAGTTGACATGGAGCAACACAGGTTCGAGCCCCGGGTCCGCGCTTAGAAACCTCTGGGTATTAAGCGCGTTAAAAATAACCTATCATATCATATCATAGAATCTAGCAAGGCACGCTGTGTGTTCATTGGGTACCGGTTCTGGAGCTACTGGAGGGTCTTCTGGATTCAGCATCTCCCTATGTTTGCTGGGAGATGTTTAGAGGGCAAATTCTTGCTTCCCTATTGGTGGCACTGGCCTTCCTTCACTGCCGGAAGATGCAAGGCAGACTGTACCTTCAGCCAGGGTGCAATGGTGTGTTCTTCTTGTTTATTCCTTGCAATGTCTTCAGATGATCTGCCCAAAAGTGGGACTCAATCCTCTTTTAAAGCCAAATGGACCACAGGGATTTGTGAAGGCTACCCCTACCTCAATGAACCAATCGTGGGTCCCCACCAACAATCTCCTGTATGCATGAGGTCATAACCAGAGTGCTTTGCAACAGAAAAGTTAAAGGGGTGAAGACATGTTATTTTAAGTCCCACCCATCTTGCTGTCTGTCGTGGCTCAAAGGGTTTCTTTGATTAATTGAGCTCTCTGTGGTTCGAGATTGAAGTGGCAAGTCTCCCTTGAAGTTGCAGTGAGACCAAACTTTCTGGTGCCGTCAATCCACATACTCGTGCCTTCTGAATGGTTTCTCTCTGTGGGGAGGACTACTGTAATACACATAGTCCCAGTCATGACATTTCACTGTCAATCAATATTAAGGGTGGCAGCTGGCTTCAGGTTGACACAGTGCAGATGAAGGGGTTTCCTGTCTCCTTTGTTTTCCTCTGCAGCCAGCCCCGATGTGGGCCTGTTTGAATGAAACTCTGATTAGTATGCAAATGCTGCCACCAGCTACAGAGCTACACAAAAGGACAGGGCAGATCCATGGCGCCTCTATTAGTTAATTAGACCGACCCTGACAGTGTGAAGGTTTTGCCCTGCCCCTTCTGGGATGACATGGTGTATGTACCCCTGGCTGTCAGATCCAAACTAAATATGACAGGGGGGACTGCGCATGTAGGCAGTTTCCCGCCAGAATACACAGGTCTATATGTATGTCGTGCGGTGAGCATGGGAAAATGTGTGCGTATTAGCCCCACACATTTTCCAGAGGTCGATCTACCATCATTCAATTTGTAAAAAAAAGTTCAACAATCCCAGGCGAACGCACACCCACTGTGTGGATGGTTGAATACCTCACATATATCATCAATACCAAATAATAATTTGCATCTATGTAATAGTCACAAACAAATCACCACCCTATGTGGAGCCTAGCACCAAAAACAACCAAACTGTCTATAGCCCCAGATAGGAGCTCAGGGGGTACAATCGAAAGGCTACCTAGCCCCCAACCCCAAGAGTCGAGACATTAGCGTAGCCC